>NC_043708.1:544218-563864 GCF_006229205.1 Suricata suricatta | reverse complement strand
CAGGTCACCCTCCAGCTTGGGGCCTGGTGCCCCGGCATCCACCTCCACGTTGGGCAGGGTCGCCTCCACGGTGGGGGCGCTCAGCTCCCCTTTGGCTCCCTTCACGTCCACCTTGGGCGCCTTGAGGTCCACCTGGGGCGCCTTTTTGTCCATCTGGGGCGCGTTGATATCCACCTTGGGCGCCTTCATGTCCACCTTGGGTGCCCTGACGTCCACCTTGGGCATCTTGATGCTAGGCACCTGGACCCTGGGCAGCTGGCCCTTGATCCTGGCCCCTTCTGCTTTGCCTTTCAGCCCGGACACTGACACGTCTCCCTCGGGGAGGGACACCTCCACCTCTCCCCCAGGGAGGTCGATATCACCAGTGGGCAGTTGCACCGTGCCCTCTGGCGCTTGGATCTCACCTTCGAGGGAGGGCAGGGTGGCCGCCACGCCAACTTTGGGTACGGGCACGTCGACGTCCCCGGATGTTCCCAGGTCTTTGCTTGGCGCCGAGGCGCCGAAGGATGGCATCTTGAACTTGGGCATCTTGAACTTGCTGTCTCTGTGGGCCGCCTCCCTTTCTCCCAGGGCCAGGTCACCCTCCAGCTTGGCGCCGGGTGCCCGGGCGTCCACCTCCACACTGGGCAGGGTCACCTCCACGGTTGGGGCTCTCAGCTCACCTTTGGCACCCTTCACGTCCACCTGGGGCGCCTTGAGGTCCACCTGGGGCACAAGGAGGTCCACCTGCGGCGCCTTGATGTCCACCTGCGGCACCTTCATATCCATCTGAGGCGTCTTGAGGTCCACCTGGGTCGCCTTGAGGTCCACCTGGGGCACATGGAGGTCCACCTTGGGCGCCTTGATGTCCATCTGGGGCGCCTTGAAGTCCACTTTGGGCATCTTGATGCTGGGCATGTGCACCTTGGGCAGGTGCCCTTTGAGTCCGGCTCCTGCCGAGGCTTCCTGGTGCTGCCCCTCGGGCACTTGGCCCTCCTGCAGCTCGACGCCCAGCGAGGCAGGCTTGAGCTCCAGGTCGGCAGATGGCAGCTCAACGCGCACATCACCGGTCTTGACGTTTGCCTGGATGGAGGGCAGGGACACTTCGGCCTGGGCCTTGGGCAGGGACGCATCCACTGAGGTCTCCAAGGACTTGCTTGGCGCCGAGGCGCCGAAGGATGGCATCTTGAACTTGGGCATCTTGAACTTGCTGTCTCTGGGGGCCGCCTCTCTGTCTCCCAGGGACAGGTCACCCTCCAGCTTGGCGCCGGGTGCCCGGGCGTCCACCTCCACGCTGGGCTGGGTCACCTCCACGGCTGGGGCGCTCAGCTTACCTTTGGCGCCCTTCACGTCCACCTTTGGCGCCTTGAGGTCCACCTGGGTCACCTTGAGGTCTACCTGGGGCACATGGAGGTCAACCTGGGGCGCCTTGATGTCCACCTGGGGCTCCTTGATGTCCACCTGGGGCGCCTTGAAGTCCACTTTGGGCATCTTGATGCTGGGCATGTGCACCTTGGGCAGGTGCCCTTTGAGTCCGGCTCCTGCCGAGGCTTCCTGGAGCTGCCCCTCAGGCACTTGGCCCTCCTGCAGCTCGACGCCCAGCGAGGCAGGCTTGAGCTCCAGGTCGGCAGATGGCAGCTCAACGCGCACATCACCGGTCTTGACGTCGGCCTGGATGGAGGGCAGGGACACTTCGGCCTGGGTCTTGGGCAGGGACGCATCCACCGAGGCCTCCAAGGACTTGCTTGGCGCCGAGGCGCCGAAGGATGGCATCTTCAACTTGGGCATCTTGAACTTGCTGTCTCTGGGGGCCGCCTCCCTGTCTCCCAGGGCCAGGTCACCCTCCAGCTGGGCGCCGGGTGCCCTGGCGTCCACCTCCACGCTGGGCAGAGTCACCTCTACGGTGGGGGCACTCAGCTCGCCTTTGGTGCCCTTCACGTCCACCTTGGGCGCCTTGATGTCCACCTGGGGCGCCTTGACATCCACTTTGGGCATCTTGATCCTGGGCACCTGGACCTTGGGTAGCTGGCCCTTGATCCTGGCCCCTTCTGCTTTGCCTTTAAGCCCGGACACTGACACGTCTCCCTCGGGGAGGGACACCTCCAACTCTCCCCCAGGAAGATCGATATCACCAGTGGGCAGTTGCACGGCGCCCTCTGGTCCTCGGATCTCACCTTCGAGGGAGGGCAGGGTGGCCGCCACGCCAACTTTGGGCAGGGGCACGGTGACGTCCACGGATGTTGCCAGGTCTTTGCCTGGCACCGAGGCGCCGAAGGACGGCATCTTGAACTTGGGCATCTTGAACTTGTTGTCTCTGGCGGCCGACTCCCTCTCTTCCATGGCCAGGTCACCTGCAGTGGTCTCTCCCGCCTCTCTTTGCCTTTTTTCTTCCCCTGGATGTCTCTTCGTTGTTTCTAGGTTTCTTTGTTCCTCTTCTGTTTGAATGACTCTCTCCCCTGATTGCAATGTCGGATCTGTGAGTGTCGTTTCCTTTTCTCTGTCTTTTTCTTGCACTGATTTTATGTCTCTTCCTGGAGACCACCCGAAGGAGGGGATTTTGAATTTGAATATAGTTTTCTTCTGTCTCCCATCGGCCTGTGTGTCCCCATCTTTGGTCTGGTGATCTCGGTGACCTGCCTCAGCGCCCTCTGCTCCACCGTCCTCCCGTTCTGTCATGGGCACTGCGGGTTGTCCAGCCGCCTGTGTCTCCCGTCCGTGGTCTCTGTGCTCTGCGTCACCCGTGTCTTCTGCCGCTGGACCTCCGTGCCTGGGCTGCCTTAGGACCACTGCGTTATCCACCTCTGTGACTTTCATCTTTTCACTGCAAAATTCAAACTTGGGTGTTTTCAAATCGGGTGTTTGGATTTGGAATTCCGGTTGGCAGCCCTGTGTGTCTGCTTTGCCTTGCAGAGCTGATCTTGCAATCCATACGTGTTTGCCCTGGGCCACTTCTCTGTGGCCGTCTGCACCGTGCTGTACGGCCACATCTATCTCCGGTGTCCCTTGTGACACGAAGTCGCCCTGGTCATTTGCTTCCTTTGTCTTCCTCCTGCGCCGGGGCGCCGCGCCGGCCGCATCCCTCGTGGCTCCCTGGCCAGGGAGGCTCGGCGCCCCGGGCTGCGGGGCAGTGAGAGCCGCTGTGCCCTCGGGTCCTTCCGCCGCTCTCTCTGCGGCGGCCTCGGCGCCTTCGTGGCCCTCGTCCCCAGGCCCTGCCTCCTCTAGGACCCCTGCCTGGACCGCTGGGCCCGGTCGCACCCCCAGCATCGGACCCTTCCCCGAGCCCGCTCTGAATCTCAGGTTCAGGAACCTTCTTCTCCGCTGGCCGTCTGGTCCTGCCTTCTGCCCCTCTGTTGGGAGCTGGGCTTCCGTGTCTGTGCTCGTGGGGGACACGTCAGGTGCGGGTCCTCGCTCATAGGCCTCGGAAGAGCTGCGTGACCTCTGTGGCCCTGACCTGGGCCTGCTCTTTATTGATTGGAACTTGGGCCAGGAAAGTCTCTCCTTTCGGGGCTGCCTGCCTCTGCCCTCCCTGGGCCTGGAGAGCAGCCTCTCCTTGTCTCCACTGCCTTCCAGGGTCCTGGTGGGGGTCTCCGTGCACACATCGGCGGCCTCTCTCTCCTGAAATACAAAGGACAGTGAGCCAGGCGGCCCCGGCACAGCAATTCTGGGGCCCTGGGCTCAAAGGACAGATGCAGGTGGGGCGGACATCCCCCGCTCAGCCTCAGCCCTGCGCGCAGGGATGTCGGCGGGGCCCAGCCTCACCTGTTTCTCACTGTCCTTCCAGCCAGGCCGAGCAGCCCCGGAGGCCCCTTCCGCATCCTCTGCGGCAGGGCGTTTCCGTCTGACTTGGAACTGAACCTTGTAAGGCTCTGAGTACTGGAGAATTTTGAGTGCGTCTTCATATTTAATGTTGTCGAAGAATATGGTTGCGCTGAGCAGCTGATCGCCTAGACAAACAGAGCGGGCTCTGGCCTCAGTTCCCCCCCCTCACCATTCCTTCCAGAGATACAGGGGTGTGTGAGAGGGGCCCCCGACGGGGATCCCGGCACACCCGGTCTGGAGCCCTGCATGGGAAGGCAGTCACCCAGCGGCACAGTGAGAAAGCCTGGCTCAGCTCAGAAGTGTCTGGGCGGTCCCAGCGGGAATGACCTGAGCCCCAGGGCCCTCCCGCCCCGATGGGAACCGCGGAGACCCCAAGGATGGGCAGCCAGAATACCTTCTTTCAGGCTGAAAAGCTTGGCAGCGGAGGAGTCCTTCAGCACTTGTTTGACGAAAAGGCCTCGGTCCCCGCCCCCTGTGACGCTGTAGCCGCTGGCTCCAGCCTCCGCCTCGGTCGTCAGCATCATCTCTGTGGCCTCCTGCAGGGACTGGACGGGAAGCATGCCCGGGGCCGTGGTGATTGTCTGCCCTGCCGCGGCGGGCATCGGTGCTGGCGGCCCAGGCCCCCCGAGCACAGGGACTCCAGAGTCCTGCCCATCATGCAGGTGACCTGGGGCAAGAGCAGGCGCCCCCCGCCAGGGCCCAGGCTGTGAGTCCGAGCTCCGGAGGAAGCCAGCTGCAAGCCATCTCCAGTGGGAGCGGCCTTCTCTTACCCCACCCCCGCCCCCCAGGACCTGGGGGCGGCGCCGCGGCCCAACGGGGCTCAGGGTGGCGTCCGGGCCTTGCTCCTTCTGCACACACAGACCAAGCGCCGAGGCCACGAGACGTGGCTGGTACTCAGACTGGGCAGCGTCACCAGGCCCAGGGTGACACAACACACGGTGCAGCTAACCTGACCTCAGACGTCGCAGACACTTTAGGTCCAGCCAGGCTTTCGAACTGCTGGACCCACGGACGACAGGACGGGCGGCCTCAGGAGGCAGTGCACCGTCCTCGCCTCACAGGGAGCCCCCAGGACCTGGCATGGTCCGTGGCTTGCGTATGCAGCAGGCAGCAGCTTTGTCCATTATACAGCCGGGAACACTGAGGCCCACGAGCTTGGGTCTACCTGGCCAGGTGTCCGGGCTCCTCCTCAAGGTCTGAGGGAAAGCCCGGACCAGTCTCTGGAGCCCCTGCCCACAGACCAGGCCTGATGAAGGCGACAAGGAAGCCCCTCTCCGTGCTCCGACCCGGCATCCCCCCTCCACAGGGGCGGGTGCTGCCACACCCACCTGTGGACGACTCATCCTGGAAAACGTTCGAGAGTCTCCTGAATCCCTCTTCCACCAGGTCCTCCGCCCCCCGGAGCCCGAGGAAGTCCGCCGTCTCTGTGCGTCTTCGTCCTGCAGCCAGAGACATGGCGGGTCACCTGCCCGCAGGGGCAGGGAGGTGGCCCTTGGCCCTGGTGCTTCCTGGCAGGGCCCAGCCCCCAGGCCCTAGTGCCCACACCCAGGGCAGACCCCATAGGAACTGGGTTTTGTGCGGACGGGGAGAAGGGAACAAAAGCCAGAACCGGGATTTAGCAAGTGCAACCTCTAGGTGCCCCCTGGCCCCCCGACCTCCCCAGGACCCCCGTGTCCCCCTGCCGGGCCTTCCCCGGGCCCTCTGTGCCCTCTGGGGCCCCCCGAGCCTCCTCTCCAGACACCGCATGTGTGTGCACGCCCAGAGTTCGGGCTCTCTTCCCGGAACACGCACACATACGGTGTCTGTCCTGCGTCTTCGCCAGCAGAAGTGAGGGGTCCTGGGGGACGGGAAGGTCAGAGAGGGTGGAGGAATGGCTGTAACTGTGGCCCAGGAGGTGGCAGGGTAGGGCGGTGTGGTTGCACAGACGGTGGGAGGTGTCCAGGTAGGGTGACGAAGGAGGCACGGCCCCCGTGGCCCCACATCTGTGAACCCCTCCGCTGTGAGTCTGTGTCAGGCAGGCTTACCGGGAGTCCGAAGGCGGCACTCTCAGCAGTGCACTCGTAGACAGGGGAGGACCCCTGTGGCCGTGGCCGAATGATCTCGTCCCCGGGCCCTGCAGTCACCTGGTGGGACAGGACAGTCAGGGGGCTCTGCCCGGGCCGGGGGAAAGGACAGGGGCTATGGGAAGAGGGCGTGCATCCCCCGGGGCCTTGCTTACACAGGGGTCCTCTTCAGTTTCTGCATCCGGGTCCTCAGACTGCAGTTGCCGGCCAGACACTGCAAAGAGAGGGGCTGAGTCAGTGAAGCCTGCAGGTGAGGGACCAGATGGCGGACGGGGGGGGGGGGGGGGGGGGGGGGGGGGGGGGGGGGGGGGGGGGGGGGGGGGGGGGGGGGGGGGGGGGGGGGGGGGGGGGGGGGGGCTCAGGAGAGTCCATGCACCTGTTGTGCACATGTAGCCCCATCCTGGATGCTGGGCCCGAGGGCACGTGCAGGTCAGACGGCGGAGGGGCTGCACAAGGGGAGCTGTGGACCTCACGGACTCAGTCTGAGACAATCAGTAACAAACACGGAGTGAAAGAACACTCAGAGCCCTGAGCGGGTGGATGGCAGGGTGCTGCAGCCCAGAACCCACGGTGCCCAGCGTTCAGCCAAAAGTTACACAAAACACAAAGAAACAAGAAAGTACGATCCACACTGAGGGACGGAGCAGGTGCTGGAAACTGCATGTCTGCCGGTGCTGGTGGGGCACCGACTCAGCTACAGCAGGTGGAAAACAGGATGGCTCAGGAAAGGGAGGCTGTCGTGCGGAAGCAGAAATGATAGGAAAGCTACACAGAAATTTGGGAGTTGAAAAATGTACTACTGGGACTTCAGATGCCAGAAGAAAGAATCGAAGAACTTGAAAACTAAGAGAAGTTGACCAGTTTGGTGTTTTCCTCCCTGGCGGCCTGAGGCTCGGCCGCCTTCACAAACGACAGGGTAATTATGTGGACCAGGAAGTTCAGGACCAACCGACCACTTTAGCGGAAGCAGATGGTCACTGATGGTCTTTGCCCAAAGAAAGCAACAGAACCTGAGACAGACATTCGGGGAAAAGTAGCAGATGGAGAGGACCACACCAGACTCATCCCTATGTTTGGACTCCGGGCACATTTGGGTGGTGGCCGGGCAAGCGGCGCTGGCCGCGTGTATGACCCGCTGGGCTGTGAAAACGTGGACCGGTGCGACGCGGCCTGTACGAGAAGGAAAACAGGGGAAGGGACACAAGGACGGAGTGAAGGGCGCCGGGAGGGCTCCAAACGGCACGGGGGCGCCGGCAGCCAGGGGAGGAGGGTCTGCGGGGACCACTGGGGATGGTGCCCGTTGCTCACACGAGGGTTAGTAAACTAAGAACTTAAAAAAACAGAGAAAGAAATCGACCGACTTGAAGAGCAGAGGGGAAAAGAAGCAGGAGGACGAAAGAAAGCGCGGGTGAGGCCAGGGGCCGCGTTCAGCCAGCGGCAGCCAGCCGAGGTCTCGGAGGAGAGGCGAGAGGGGAGAGGGGGAGGAAGGGTGGCTTCGATCTGCAGCCCCCGCCGACACAGAGGGGCCCCGACGCGCTCCGGTCGCAGTGATGAAGAGAACACTGTGAAAGTGGCCAGAGAGGCGTGACCTGCATGTGCGGGAAATGGCCCCACAGTCCACGCCGGCGCCCTGGAGCCGGGAGGACGTGGACCGATGCAAACTGTTCAAAGCAAAACGCTGTGAAGCCGGAGCCCAGGTCCAGCAAGCCAGCCGGCACGACTGAGGGGGGCGCCCGGGGGCTCCGGCCGCTAAGCGCCCGACTCTTGGTCTCGGCTCAGGTCATGAGCTCATGGTTTGTGGGCTTGAACCTCGTATGAGTGGGGTCAGTGCGGAGCCTGCTTGGGTTTACCTCTCTTCTCTCTCTCTGCCCCCATCTCTCAAAATAAGTAAATAAAGATTTTCAATAAATGAATAAAATGTCTCAGTAAAGTTTCAGACAATTTAAATCATGCTGGGTATCTTCTCGGACCCCCAGCGGAATCAAGGCAGTACGGCGGAAACGTGGAAGATCAATGAAACAGAATGGAAAGTCCAGAAAGCTCCATACTTTGTGCAGTTGATTGAACTTGGACAAAGCAGCCGAGTTATTTCAATAGAAAAATCATGGTCTTTTCAACATTGGTGTTGGGACCCCTGGATATTTATTTGGAAAACAAAACAAAACGAAAAACCTGGACCTTTACCTCACATCACACATAAAAATGAACTCTGAATGAACCATAGCACTCAAGGTAAAACCTAACACTATAGAACTTCCCAAAGAAAGCACAGGGGCTTTGCCACCACTGGGGAGGCAGATACCAAAGTGTGATGCACACAAGAAGATGAGATAAATCATATTTCATTATAACTCTGGTCTTGAGAGGCGTTGCTAAGAAAATGAAAGTGCAAGCCCATATCTGACAAAGGACTTGCGTTCAAATCCTCTTACAAATCAATAGAAAAGGACAAAAAAAAAAAACCCCACCCTGTCGATTAAATATGGGCAGAGGATTTGAGCAGACAGTGACAGAGAAGGTGCAGGGACGCGCACAAGACGCCACGCCCAGTCTCCCCAGCGACCAGGAAGGCGCAAATTAAAACCCATGAACCGGACGGAGAGCCCAGCACCAGACTCCTAGATACAAAGCTGGGGAACCGGATGGTGCTTTCAGTTCCCCACTCGGGCTCTGCCGGCTCCCGACGCAGACAAATCTCAACCTTTACGTCAGCCACAGTGTCTGAACCTCATGCGGATCGTGGTTCAAAGTTGAAGGCTTAACAATAAAGCTTCCAGAAGATAAACAGAAGTGGCCGTGTGGAGGAGGACAGTTCTCCCGGAGGCTCGCCCTGCAGGAAAGGGCACCAAGTGTCCACGTGAACGCGAAGAGCTTCTGTTGATCCAAACAACCCGTGAGGGAGCGATCAGATCAGCCCTGGTGAGCAGTCAGGCCAAGAGCTGGGCAGGGATTCGCAACACACTTACCAAATCACAGCCTCAGCCTCCTGCCCAATTGTATGAAGAATTCAAAGAATTCGTGCAAAACAAAAGGACGAGACAAAGAACCCAGTGGCAGACGGGGCAAAGACCGGGCAAGGTCTCACCAAGGAAGTCACGGATTAACTCACAGAGGGGCCAGACAGACAGCGAGAGCCCAGAGACACCCCTCCACTCCCACAGGGATGGCGGTGAGGGCAGGGGCAGCCTCCCCAGAGCTGGCTGGCATGCAGGGGAATGGAGCCCCGCCCTAGGTGGGTGTCTGGGTGTCAGGCGAGCCGGCTCCGTCACTTTGGGAAACGGCCCCGCGGTATCTAAGGTCCGACGGTGGCTCTCTGCGGCCCGGCAGCTCCCCACCCAAGGGCATGCCCAACAAAAATGCACTCCCCAAAAGACAGGTACAGAAATGCCCATCCTGGCACCACAGTAGTGCCAGAAATCAGAAAGTCTCAAATGTCCACCAGCGGTAGAACGAAGCGACATTGTGGGTATTTGTCCAGTGGAACATTCTACGGGGACAAGCCACGTCTGCGAGGTGGATGGATTTCACGATGAAGGAGCTCAGGTGAAAGTTCACGATCAGGCACAAGCCCCCTCACGTTACCAGCTCCCCCAGGGAGGGCAGCGCCTGGGGGGAAGGGCCTCTGGTGCCGGGACAGCTGCTTGTGGACAGGGGCACAGGGGACATGCGTGTGGCCACTGAGGAAAATCCATCAAGCCACACACTCAGGATTTGAACTCTTCTCAGGAAGAAATTTTAAGGGGTGCCTGGGTGGCTCTGGTCATGATCTCACAGATCGAGTTCAAGCCCTTCCACGGGCTCTATGCTGACAACTCAGAGCCTGCTGCCAATCCTCTGTCCTCTCTTGTGTCTGCCCCGCCCCCATTTACACTCTCTCTCTCAAAAGTAAACATTAGAAAAATAAAATAAAATCTTTAAAATTCTACCAAAAAAATGAAATCAGTAAATGATAAACTTTATGCCAATGAATGTGAACACTCAAACGGTATTGGATTATTTGCAGACAAGCACCAAACAGTTCAGGGATGACTGGAGCGATCAGCTCAGATCCTTATTTACAACCTTCCCACGGACGCAGTGAGCCCAGCGTCTCCAGAATCGAACTAAACATCCGGAGCCGAAACGCACTGATCTCACACCAACTCCGGCGGCCTGCTCGCTGACCACCCTGCTGCGGGGGACCGAGGGGACACAGGGCTTCCGCCTGCAGGGCTGGGTGGGCGGGGGAAGCATCTGGGGGCGTGGCCTGGGCAATCGGGGGCGTGGCCCAGGGGGCTCCGCCCTGCGACACGGCACGCCCAGAAACCCGTGGGCCGCCAGTCCTCGCCCGGAGCCTCCGCAGCCCAGCGTTTCCCTGAGTCACACAACAAAACAGGAGCCGGTGACCGCCCTCTGCCGGCAGGCGTGTCCCTGGAGAGGCAGCGGGCGGAGTCCCACAGGCCTGGGAAGGGGACCAGGGCAGGGCCTCTAGCTGGGCGCCCGGTGCCAGGGGTGGGGGTGGGGATGGGGGCGTAGGGCGGTGGAAGCCTCCCGCAATCCAGCAGGGATCCCCGGCCCTGAGAGGCTGCACCCCAGATCTACTCCAGCCGTGTCCCGTGGGCGTCTAGGGCCACGGTGAGGAAAGGTGTGGACAGCACGGAGGCAGCGGCGCACCCCTCGCTGGGAACCAGCCTCACACCCACTGCCGACCTAAAAGCAGGTGCTGGGAGGTGGCGGCCCAGCCCACAGCCGCACCCCGACGACGGCTTTAGGCTCTAGATCCTTGGGCGCCCCCTAAGGCACAACCGCTGGGCACAAACAGGAAGGAGGAAATCCCGCCTGTCCGATGCCAGCAGTCCGCCAGGCTCGTCCCACACCCCGGGGAGGGAGGAGGCTCCAGCGCCCCCCAAAGCCGGGTCTTACCGGTCCCCATGCCCCGTGGGCCCCCCCCAGCCATGAATGCAAGGGACGTGTCCTGTCATCCTGCCTGGCCCGGCCCCTGGCCCGTGCCTGCGGTGGCCCCACAGACAGGCTGTGCACACAGACCAGCCCCCGCGGTCCTCTGGAACAATGGCTAATAAAAATACAGTCACCCCCACTTTGCAGAGCCACCCCCACTTGGCAGAAGTGACAGGTTGAGCCAGCCCAGTAGTCCTGGCTGCTGGCACCTAGTGTCCCCCTAAAGCCCTCCCCTCCTCCTCGGGCTCAGGGCCCTGCCCCTAACCCTGACCCTCCGTGGTCTCAGACACCACTGTGACATCCAAGTGCTGCCCGTGCAGGGGCCAGGGAGGAGGGCTCAGGACTTGGGGTGAGGGGAGCATGCATCTCAGTCAGCGGGAAAGCTCCACTCCCTAGAATATTGGAATTTTCTAGGGCAGGGCCTCAAGGAAGTGGGTCTGGGGAGAGGGCAGAGACAGGATGAGCTGTGCTGACTGGGGGAGCAGGGGGAGGGGGCGCAGAAACGGGGGCATCTGCCAGGAGGACTGCCCCTCACTCACCTTGCCCGTGGGCTCTGGACTACGAAGAGAGCTCTCCTGCTAGCCCCCTGCCCTGGGGGTTCTTGGAGGGTCCAAAGTAAGGGCACCGTGGGTGGGGCAACATGGCGTCAACAAAACCCAAGTTTGTATGGAGGCTGGTTGCCCTCCAGGTGGGCCAGGGTCGGTTGGGGGGGGGTGCATGTTGCCAGGGCAATGGTGGGACTGGGGATCTGAGAGTGGCAGGAAGGAGAGCTTCGAGTGGGGACCTGGGCCCCGGCCCGAGAGGCCATCACGGGTGCGCGCGTGCATGCATGGGCCTATGGGACCGTGGGTGTGGACGTGTGTGCCTGGCTCTGGGACCCTCCCTCAACACCGGGCCACCGTCCCGGGTGAGGCCTCCTACCCATGCAGGAAGCCACAGGGGCGCCTGCCGCAGGCTCTCCCCTCCGGGGACACTGCACACGGGCACACAGCGAGCTCGGGCCTCACCCCTCCCTGGAACTTCACGAGGAAAGTGCTGGGCTCGGCTGACTGGTCATGAGACCTTCAGACTTCCCGAAGCAACACCCACAGGCAGCCAAGGCCGGCCCCCCTTCCCGACTTGCTTGGGGGTAACCCAGCTGCTTGGGGAGGCCGGCTCAGCTCCCACCTCTGCCCCGCACTCCCCTGGGGCTCTGGTTGTCCTGGCCTGCGGGGGCGGGTCCTCGCCCACTGGCTCTGCTGCTGCTCAGTGGCAAGCTGGACACCCGCATCACCCTGCCCCGCTTCCCCACACCCAGCCCCGTCCGAGCCCAGCAGTCCTGCCCGCAGAGGCCTGGGCCCCAGACCCTCGGAGCAGCACCACAGACGGGGCTCTCTCCCCAGTTCTGGCACTTTTCACGGGTGCTTCCTCCACTGACTCAGGCCGTCACTTCTGGCCACAGCCTCATCTCTGGTCCCAAGCACTCAGAGCCCGGCACACAGTCGGTGCATAATAAGGGCTAGTGCAAGAAGGAGATGGGGAGCAGGGCAGATCTCCTGGAAAGCAGCATCTCCTGCCCAGTCTGAGGACACCTCCGAGCTGTGGGGCTAGGGGGGCAGTGGAGGGCCCAGCGTCTCTCCTTCTGCACTTGGAGAAACTGAGGCAAGGGCGGGCATACCAGCCTACCGGCTCCAAAGGGCCCGGGGGCCAAAAGGAAAGGCCCCACAGTCCCACCCATCCCAGATGGGACTGGCAGGCCCGAGCCTGATTCTGTCCCTGAGCTGACTGGCCAGGACCCCCCAGACATCCCGCCCACCCCGGCAGGTCCCCACTGCCCACGCAGAACCCGCAGGGGATCCTGCCCTTGCTTGAACGGCCTCCCCGCACGCCCGGGGTCCCCAGTGCAGCGCACAGGGCAGTGGGCATCACCTGAGGGGCCCTCCCCAGCCGCTTGGTCAAGCCTGAGGACCTGCCGGTCCTGGGGCGGCACTGGCTGCGCTTCGCCCCTAGCCACCATGAACTGACACGCCTGTCCTTACAAGGACTGGGGCTGAGGGACATAAGAGCCGTGCTCAGCCCCCAGTCCAGCCCCCTACCCGGCGGTGAGGGGGGCAGGGGCCCGAGGGCTGCACCCGGGCAGGGGCAGGCACAGGACGCAGCGGCCGTGGCTTACCCAGCTCGGAAGTCCTCCCAACTCGCCCAGAAGTGCAGGTCCCAGCTGGCGCTCCCTCCAGCTGCCCTCGTGGGCCCCTCCCCTCCACTGCCCCGCCCTGGCCTCCCCCTCCTCGGGCGGCCTGGAGCCCCACCAGAGGGATGGGCGGCCCCCTCACAGGCCCGGAGCTGGGCCAGGCCCCTCCCCCTGGGCTTCAAGGAGCTGGGGAGCGCCCCCGCCCCAGCCCAAGCAGCTGACTGGGAGAGGAAACGCCCAGGGATGTCTGAGTCACTACCACCCGCCAGTGCAGTCCAGTCCAGTCCTGCTGTGTAGACAGGTACGCAGAAGCAGATGTCAGATAGGAGGCTCAGGGCAGGCTGTTCACGGGCCCGGCGCCTCAGTTTCCCTGCAGGTGCGGAGCCAGATCCTCGGAGCCGGCCAGTCTAGGGGTGCAGGGCAGCAGAGGCACAGCCCAAGGGGTACGTGGGCTTTCCCAAGAAAGTCCTGCTCCAGCTGGGCCCCTCGGGCTGTGCGGAGGCCCCGGCCCGGGGCGCAGTCCCTTCCACAGCAGGCACCGCCAGGGCCAGAGCAGGAAGGACCCAGCCCCCCCCCCCCCACGGCAGCGTGGGCCAGCGAGTGACCTTGGGGGAAGCAGTACTCACTGGCCCACGTCCCTCAGGAGCAGCCTGACGCCCCCCGCCCCAGCCCTCAAGGCAAAACTCAGCAGCCACTGCCTCTCAGAGCAGCAGGACCTCCAACAAAGAGGGTGCGGTGGCGGCCCAGGAACCTGCATTTGTCACCCCCTCCCAGGCATTGAGACAGAGTGGTGGCTGAGGAGCATAGCCTGTGGGTCTGAAGACCCCAGCCACCTGCTCCCCAAAGCTCTCGCTGCCTGGCCTATCTCGCCCTGCCGACCCCAGGACTCAGCCCCCATGCTAGGCACCAAGGGGCCGGGCGGGAAGACGCAGACCCCGCTCCTAGACCCGCCCCAGCTGCAGGAGCCCTGGCAGGCCGGGGCAGGACCCGACAGGCTGCGCTATCAGCAGATCTATTGCTGGATCCCAGAGCTGCCCCGCCCGGCTGCTGGCACCTGCACCCCACGAGCAGGTTGGTGCAGGCCTGCACAGCTGGGGGACCAGCCTGGGTCGCAGGGCCGTGAGGGGTAAGGCCCGGCCCTGGGGAGGAGGCGATAGGGGGCTGAGCCCACACCCCTACTCACACCCCGGGCCAGGCTCAGCAAGGTGGCTACAGGCTGGGGGCTCTAGGGACAGCCAAGGGCAGCAGGCCCCACACTGGACCGAGAAGCCAGCAGTGGCCTGGGGTGCAGTGCCGGGAAGGGGGATCCCAGGGAAGGAGGGGACTCTTGAGCCCAGGTGGTGAGAGCCCTGGGGTGGGCCACCAGTCCAGGGAGGGGCAACGGCACCCTGGCCTCTCCCAACCTCCCCCTCCCTAAAAATTTAACGGTCACAGATGACTCCATTTCCAATGAGACAGTCCAGCCAGCCGGCCATGATCTCACCCTCCCCTGAGGCCCCAAACAGTCCTCACCTGGGAGCTCTTTGTTTATGCCCGACACCCAGTGCATGTGTCATCTCCCCCAGGGCAGGGCTGCGCCTCGATGGGAGGGGAGGAGGCCACGGCTGCTGTGCAGCAGGGTCACCCCAGGCCCTCCTCTCCTGAGCCTGGGTGCCCCAAACCCACAGAGCCTCACCCCCAGCCTCCGGATATGCCGGCCCCAGGCTCTGGGGCCCCTACCATAGCCCTGGCTGAGCCCCCATGTCCCTCAGAGAACCGTGTGGCCCACAGGCTGGGGCCTGCCTTGCAGCCCTGCTCTTTTGGACCCCTGTGCTCTGCTCCCCTACGCACAGCCCCCCAGGCCCCCAGGGGTGCACGTGCTGCTTGCTGTGCTCAGAGTGCTTTTCCAGCTCGGACCGCGGCCTCTCCCCGCACGCGGCCTGTGACCAGCGCTGGGTATGCAGGGGCCACTCCTCTTCTGCTGGTCGCCGTGCAGGTGCTGGCCAGCCAGGAGAACTGAGGCACCAGGCTCTGGGTCCAGACCACTGTGACCTTGCCCCTGGGCTAGTGTCCGGTCCCATGGGGTCCCACCTGGCCCTCTGGCAGATAAGGGCCACGGAGCTCGGCCCTGCCCACCTGCTGGCCCCTCCCCCACCCCCGTGGCCAGGCAGGCACTGGGGCAGCTGAAGGGGGTCTGCTGACCTGCAGCCTCGCGGGTCCTGAGGGCCAGGCTGCTCGGCACACGCACGCTGATGCCCACTGCGTAGGTTAAAGCCCACAACCCCGGGCTCTGCCCACACCCCACGCTCCAGCCCGCGCCCTGTGGAGTCACCATGGAGCTCAGCTGCTGTCTCAGAGGGGTGGGGGGCAGCTGGGGAGGAGGCCAGGCCCAAGCAGGGTGTTCTTAGGGCATGTGTCACAGAAGACCCCTGTGGTGGTGTGACACCCAGGAGAAAGGCCTGCTGGGGAGGGAGCTGCCCCTGAGGGGCCCCAGGGAAGGGGGAGGCTGTCCTCTACCCTGCCTGGGAGGGGTCCATGCCACTCTTGGGAGTCAGGGCATCAACAGGAGGTAGAGGTGAAGGGGGTCTGAGGCAGGCATCCCATGGGCTGACCCCCACTCAGAGCAGCAGCCGGTCAGGGGCTTGAGCCCCAAACAGAAGGGACATGACTTGGCTGAATGGGGCTGAACCTCTGGGGCCTCCTGTCCACCAGCCTCCTGGCTTGGGCAGCCCCTCGGGCAGCAGCGGGTGCTCACAGGGAGGTGAGGCCCAGACGAAGACCCCCCAGGGTCTCACGTCCAGATGCTCCTTTCTGACACTCACATCAGGCGCTGTGTCGGGGGGCGGGGGGGATGCAGATGGTGGACCCGTCAGGATTCCCACCCCAGACCCAGCAGGGCTGGGAGGCTGCCAGCCCGCCTCTGCCTGGGGCCAGCAGCTCTCTACCTACAGGCCCATCAGTCCCCTGGTGGTGATGTGGCTGCCACATCCCCCCCCCACACCATGCCACCCCAGACAGGGCAGAAGGCCAGGAGGGACCCCCAAATCGCCTCGTCCCGCCCCTGTCCCGCCCCTCGGGCCTGCTGGGCCCAGCTCCACCCTTCAGTTGTAGGCAGTGCCTTAGACCCGAGCACAGCGGGTCTTCGGCTCCCAATGCGTGTGGCTTCCAAAAAAGAAAAGCAAAGAGGCAGCCTGGACATAGAAGCAGGAGGTGGGTGGGGCCCGGCAGGAGTGCCCTGGAGGCTCACAGTGAGGTGAGCCCAGAACCCTGCCAAAGGGGCCACTGCCCTTCGAGTGGGGGGGGTGAGGGACGTCCAGGTCACACAGCCGATTCCCACCGGCATCCAGCTGAAGCCCCCTGTCCACGCGCAGCACCCCCGAGCTCTCCCCGCTTCCCTGGCCGGTCCCCAGCTCCTCCCCGTCCCCCCTCCTGCCTGGCTCCACCTTGTCTGATGGGGACTGCTCCGAACCTGCCTGATTGCTTTCTTCTCCTTGCCGCCCCGGGCAGCCCGGCCAGGCTGGACCTGGAAGGACACTGAAGCCTTCAGCAAAGGGCAGGCATGGGAGAAAGGATACAGAGAGGCTGGGAAACTGAAGGGGGGGTGAAGTGTGGGCACAGAAACCCCGGGGGCTACCTGGAAGAGGCAGGTCCTGGCCCACCCAAGGATGGAAGAGCTCAGCCAGAGGGAGGGAAGGCCCTGAGGTCATTCCTGCCGTGGGCCCAGCCACAACGAGCCCCGGCGAATGGGTGCACAGGGGAGGCAGGGGGCTTTGGGGCACTGGACCCTCCTAGCACAGCTGGGCCCTCCTCACCCTCTTTCCTGAGACTTGAGGCAGGATCAGGCTGTCTGGCTTGTTTCCCCACGGGGAAAAAGCACTGGGGTGCATTGGTGGCTTGGAGAATCCGCCTCGTTCTAGCTTAGGGAGGGCCGGTACCCCAGCCCAGGATGACGTCTGCTGCCTCCTCCTTGGTGCCCACCCCTGCCAGGGACACTTTAGGCTGCAGGGGGTACTCAAGAGCACTGCCCGGGGGGCCAGGGCAGAGCCAGCAGCCGCCAGACATCACCGCACTGAGCATGCGGTGTGGCCTCTCCGGCCCCTGTAGAGGCAGAGAGGTTCCAGGGTGGTGCCGGGCTCGGACTCGTTGCTTCCAGATTCAGTGTCCCTGTCTGCAAAATGGGAGTGCAGCCCTCTGCCAGTGTGGACAACCCAAGAAAAGCCTTGAGTCTGGCCAGCATAGACACACCTGCCAGCAGCGCCGGCCCCTGGCCTTCCTGACTACACAACTCTGCCCAGCCTCGGCTGTGGGCTGGTGCGGTCACTCCTGGTCACAGATACAAGTTACTGCCCGCAGCTCCCTGCAGCCCCCGGCCTGGGGCCATGCAGAGGCCACCACAAGGACACCTGCATTGCAATGCCCTTGGGAGGAACCCCAGTGTTACCATGGCCTCCCACCAAGAAAAGGCCACCCAGACCCCCCCTCATGGCATGTCACTATACCTGGGGCCTCCCTGGACCTAGTGGAGGCTTCTTAAGGTGGTCATGGGAGGGGGGCCAGGCCAAGCCAGGGGCTTCAGGCTCCAGGCAGGGGCCCAGGCTAAGGGTAGGGTGCTCCCAGTCAGTCTAGTTGCCTGGGTCCCAGCTCTGCCTTAGGAAGAAACTAGTTGTCCCCTGGGACAGGAAAGGGTATGACAGATGGTGCCATCACGGGGTGAAGTGGTTGATGCCCTGCGTGGGGGCAGTGCACCCAGGTGGGGCTCCCTTCCCAAGGGGAATAGGGGGAGGGGCTTGGGAAGGGCCCTGAAAGCAGTTGGGGGCGAGCGGCCTCCAACTGGCCAAGGTGCCCTGAGCCTGGGTGGATCCCTGCGCGGGTGTGCTCCTGGCGCGGCCACCAGGGGGCAGCCTCTGGTTGCAGACTGGACAGGAGATGGCGTCCTTCCCCAGGCTGAGGGTTAGAAGGGCACGCAGGCTCTGGGAGGGGTCTTCAGAGGACCTAGCATGGCTGGCCCACGAGGGCAGGTTTGGAGTGGGCAGAGGGTAGAGCAAGGCCTGCCCATCTCCTTCCCAGCTGGGAAGGAATTGTAGCTGGAATGACCTGGACCAGTCCCCCGGGGGCCCTATCATGAATGCACGTTCCCTAGCCTCTGTGAAGGGTGGGGGAAGGCCTGGTCATCTGCACGGTGGACAGAACCCCCAGGGGCTCTGATCCAGGAGGTCTCCTACCAAAGCCCCACGAGAGCCACTGATCTCATTCCCTAAGAGCAGAAGGGTTCGTACGCAGGATGTGAGGGCTGCCCCAGAGGCCAGGGAGCCCCCAGCTCAAGGCAGAGAGTGGAGGACTCAGCTAGGAAGAGGTGCCCAGAACAGACCTTTTCGAGGCAGGAGGGTGGATGTAGTGGCCTTGGAGCCTGCATCCTGGGAGTCTCTGGGCAGCCTGTGAGGGAGGGAGAGGCCAGTGTGGGATGCTGGAGGCAGAGCCACGGCCCCATGGCCGTCAGCCCCTTCTCCTCTCCCTGTGACCCCCAGGGATGTGGGCTGCGGCCCGCCACAGTCAGGACCAGGGGGCTGGGGGCCCAAGGCAGCCCTCATCCTCCCCCGGACAAGGGGAGACCAGACAGAAGGTCAGCTGTGTTCACCAGACAGATGGGCAACAGAAAAGCCCACGGGGCTCCTGCTGCAGCTGGAGGGGCGTGCCCAGGCAAAGGGGCCCCGCCTCGCCCCTCTGCATCAGCACCACCACCATCATCATTGACCCTGTGTCCCCAAGCAGTGGGGGCCAGCCTGCACCATTACAGCACGGCCCCAGCCCCCCTTGCTGGCAACTAGCCAGATGTCCTGGGTGTGGCTGCGCACCACTGATCCAGAGCTGCAGGAGCTGCCCCTGCCTCACCCCGCCCTGCCCTGCCAGACGCTGAGACACCCAGGCTCTGGAACCAGACCTAGTGCAGCGACAGACAGGTGACAAAGAGCACCTAGTTCCCATTCTGTGGCCGGAGGCGTGGGCAGTGGGTACTGCCCCGTAGGCAACACCTGCCTTCCCTTGCCCAGCACTGGGGTCCTCTGTGGCCTGACCTCTGACCCCATTCAGGCCCCTCACCAAACTCCAGACCTCAGGTCTAGCTCCATCACTGCCACCACCTAGCCAGTGACCAAGCCACACAGAGGCCACGCTGTGGACCCAGCCCAGTCCAGCCTGGGACTCTGGACCAAGGCCAACAGCCTGAACTCGGGGTCTAGCCAGGCTGCTCTCCCCCAGCGCAGGTCAGAGAGCAAGCCTGACAGCAGGTCACCACGCCTGGTGACCCACGGCCCTCACGCCCCACTCGCGCTTGCGGCCCTCCCCAGGCGGCCGCCTCTAGGGACAAGACAGCCTCCCAGAGGGTTAGAGCAGGGGCACAGTGGCAGAGAGGAAACGACAGACTGGGATAGTGAGTGACCGAGGCAGGGAGCGACAGAGTGAGTGGTAGGGATGAGTCAGCGAGCGAACGGGAGAGGCAAAGTGAGCGGCAGAGACGGAGAGAGGCAGGAGAGATGCTGCAGCAGGCGGGGAGGCAGGCAGCCCCGAGGCGCAGGATCGCTCGCGAGAGCCCGGGCAGGTCCCGAGGCGCCGCACCCCGACCCGCCCGGCGCGCGCCCCCGCGCAGAGCCCACCCTCCCGAGGGGAGCGGGCTGCAGGCGGAGAGGAGGCGCACCGCTGCCGGG
>NC_043708.1:534268-544118 GCF_006229205.1 Suricata suricatta | reverse complement strand
GCCTCATTCAGCCCATTGGCTGCAGCCCTCCCGGCCCACGCCCCCTGGACGGCTAAGCCCGCCCCCGCCCCGCCTGCGTCCTGCCTCCAGTCAGACCCCCGGGGCAGGCCGGCCCTGCGCCCTCCGCCGGCCTTTGTGGGTCCAGACCGTGAACCTTGGGCCCCTGCCAAGGAGGGGTCTCCACACGTCGCGCCTAGGCTCCCGGACTGGACCCGCACTCCGCAGTCTTACCTCTCAGTCCAGAGACTGACATTTTAGTCACAAGTTGGGGTGCAGGGCACCCTGAGCGCCATAGAGACAGCAGGCACCCAAGGAGGCGAGGGGCATGTGATGTGACCTCACTGGCATGGCCCTGGGGGCTCCCAGTCTAAAGGTGTGCTCTGCAGGGTAGCACGGTGTTGGGGGTGCCTGCAGAGGGGCTCCTGGCAGGTTCCCAAGGGGGCAGTCTAAGCTAGGACATGAGTGCGGGAAGAGTGTTTAACCCAGAGGCCACAGACTAGTGTGTGTGCCCAGGACAGGGTGGGAGAGCCCGGGCTAGCTCACGGGGCTGAGAATTAGGTGCAGTGGGGCAGGGGGCAGCAAGATTGGGTAGCGAGCTTCGGAAAGTCCACCAGGTGACGGGGGTGAAGGAGGGTGGGGGGTGTCCCCCAGGGACACTGCTGCAAGTCAGAAGCTCTGCAAGAGAGCGGGGGCTGGGCTAGAGCGGCAACATGAGGAGGGAGACAGGCACCCAGGGTGCCCCAGCAGCGGCCGGCCGAGGGGCCTGCTGAAGACGCTGGGGGCGGCGGTGGGGGCGGGGGGGGGGGCCGGCCTGGCCTCCAGAGGGGGTTGTGCACCAGGAGGCGCTCTGGGGGGAATGAGCCGGGAGTGGGGAGGCCCTGGAGGATTCTGTTCCTACTGAGCTGGGAGGCATCTGCAATTCAGCCTGGGGGAGCCTCGAAGTGTGCGTCCTGCAGACCCAGGACAGCATAGCTGCCGCCGGGGAGGACCATTCCTGGGGGCTTCCTGGGAATAGTGCTGGTGGTGCAGGGACAGACGGGCGTGCACGCACACACGTACACACACATGTCAAGATGAGACACGTACACCAATAAACAGACACGGATCTACTCTATGTCCCTATGCACTGAGACAGGCACGCACACACGCCCACACATACCCATTTGGGCCCAGGTGCCCAGACGTGCACAACAGGACACAGACACACGCATGTGCACACAAAGGGGTACTCCTGGGCTCACGCACCCAGCGGGGCCCAGGTGAGCCTGCTCAGCAGGGTGACTCATGCCCGCCAGTTCCCGTTAGCTGGGCCGCAGCCGGGCAGCCTTCCAGCTCAGCCAGGCACGCACATCACTGCTGGGAAGAGGCTCTGGCCGGAGCCCGTGCCAGAGTGGGGCACAGCCCTGCGCTTCAGGTGCAGGCAGTGGGGTGTGGGTCTCACCTTTCTTGCCCCGGTGTTTTCTCCTGAGCTGGGCAGCACTGCCCCGGAGCCAAGGACCCTGTGCTCTCCCTCTCTTCCTGTGGTCCTGTCCTGCCCTGTCGCTCATGGGTGCAGGGAGGGAGTGCTGTTTGTGTCCCTGGCGTGTCCAGCATCTGTCCAGATCTGTTGGGATCTCAGCCTGCCTGTCTGCATATGCCAGTCTGGCTGTGGGGGCCTGGGAACAAGGGGACAGTCTTGAATAATCAGGGACTTAGGGCACAGACCCAGCTCTGTGTTCCCCTCTGCCTTAGGTGAGGGACTTTGGTAAAGTCGTGTGGACCCTGGGTCCCTGTCCCAATAAGGTGCCCTCATTCGATGTGACATATCCTGACTGTCCAGCATAATGAGTAGGATGAGGCTATGGTGGCTCTGACCAGCTGAGCGGGAGGGGACGATGGGGCCCGGGTGGGGAGGCCAGGAGGGTCCCACTTGGATGCCAAAGAAGCAGCCTTCAGCTAGCCCCTGTGCAGTTGGGTGGTCCTTGGGACCTCCGACCAGCCAGGGGCTGGGGGAGACTGGGGCCACTTCTTGGCCTTGGTGGGGGCTGAGTGGCTGACACTGTCGCCTTGGGCCTTGCTCACTCTGCAGCAAAGGAGTTGGCTCTGCATTGGCTCAGGGCTCCAGGTTCAGGGTGGAGGTGGGCAAGACAGCCCTGCCCCAGAGGCTACCCCTCCCTCTCCTGCCTGCTCGCAGCCGAGAGCTGACTTCACCTGTTATGCTCACCCACACGCACTCCCTTGGGCCCCCAGTGGGCCCCCTTTCACCTCTAGGAGGGCCTGGCCCCTCAGCTGTGTGCACCAGAGCTGACGGGTTGCCAGTGCAGACAGGGAGGCGGCCCAGAGCTGGCCCTCATCTTCCCAGGGCCAGCCAGCTGGGCCCCACTCACTTGAGCCCAATCCCTCTTCCCACCTGTGGACCCCTCAGAAGCCCCAGCCTGGCCCCAGGATCACAGGAGAGACAGGGGAAGACACTGCTCAGGCAGAGCCTGGGAAGCCCGGCCTTGCCCCCTCCCCCTGCCCCCGCGGGTGCCTGCCCCCTCAGCTGAAGCATGGCTGTGAGCCTGCCGCAGAGCCCGGAGCTGCCAGGAGCGCTGTCGTCGTGCCCGGCTACCGCCCTGTCCTGATGGCCCCTCTGGGGACAGGTGTCCTGCAGGGGAAGGCCACGGCAGTCGGACACGGCTGAGGTGTCACTGTCTTCCCTCCAGCATGGCGTCTTGGGGCCAACTCCTAGCCACGCCCGGTCCATACATGGCCCCCAGTATCTGAGTGTCGGGAGGGACGCGGTGATTCTGCGGTGCCCCAGGCTCTCCTGCTGGCACACACAGCAGGGACCTCCTCCCTGACCACCGCACCAGGGACCCCAGGAGCCACACCTCGGCCCTGGCCCTAGCCTGACAGTCAGGGATCCCAGGCCTGCCCGCAGCCTCTTGAGGCTGGGTACCTGACCTGGGAGCCAGAGCCCAGGCTGCGGGGACCGGTGGCACTGGGATGAGGAGTCGTGGCCACCGGCTCCACAGGCTTAGCCCCCCCACCCCCCACGGTGTTCGCGCCCCCGGCTGGCTGCTCTGCGCACCCGTCTGGATGGGCAGGGAGGCCCAGCGCATCAATGATTGATGTCTCCTTGCGGCTGCCGCAGCGCCATAAACAAAAATAGCTCAGCCGTTGTCTCTGCTCTGGCTCAGCCCAGCCCAAGAGGCACGACTGAGTGGTGGGACATCTAGGACCTTGTCAGCCACCATCTGGCCCCCTGATCCGGTCCTCACGCAGAAGGTGGGGGTGAGGGGAGGGCACGCTTCAGGTCTGCTGACCTCTGGCCTCTTACTGTCTCAGTCTCCCCCAAGCTGAGTGCCTGCTCCAAGCCTGGGGGCAGGTGGCCTCCTTGAGGTCTAAGAACCCCAGAGGAGCAGGACACCCAGGTGCTTTCTGGGGGGCGAGGGATGCCTCCCCATTATCACCAGGCAGTGCTGGGAGGCGCAGGATACTGTGGGGGTCTGGGCCAAGTGGAGGCTGGCCCCTTCCCCCCGAGGCTGGGACAGGGAAGGCTTAGCTTGGCGGCAGAGAAGCTGTCCGCCACTCCTGTCCAGCTGGGCTGGAGGCCAGGGATAGATGAGGGTGTCCCAAGAGGAGTGTGGGGGCCACACAGGCTCTTCCTCCTGACCACACTGCACCCACCCCCTCCACTGCCCCTCGGGGAGTTCTGCTTATGTCAATGGCACTCCTACTCCTGCCAGGCTCCCTCTGACCAGTCTCCCCCAGCACAGGAGTCTCTTAAACTTGAACAAAAGCCTGCCCCGCCCACCCAGCTGGAGGCCTGGCCCTGAGTTTGTGCCCCATGTCTCATGCCCAGTCTGTCCAGATGCTGGCCTGAGGAGCCAGGGGCCACCTGTCAGCACCTGGGGGGCAGAGTGCCACCTGCTGAGCCTCAATGTCGGGTCCCCTCTGCCACCTCCTCTGAGTCTTGGCTCCCCCACAGCAGCACCTTTTTAGTATCAGGGGTCACCCAGGTATATGAGTTTCCCATGGCTGCTGGGACAGATTAAACCAACACACATTTATCCCCGAACAGTTCCAGGTGTGGGTAGGACACAGTCCTCCTGGGGGTTCAGGGGAGGCCCCACGTCCTTGTCCCTTTCAGCTGCATCATTCTGGCCTCTGCTTCTGTCTCTCCATCTTCGCAGACTCCAACACTCCTGCTTCCTACTTGTAAGGACACGGGGCTCAACAGCATGACTCAGGACTGCCTCTCCGTCTCAAAAGTCGGAATGTAATCATGTCTGTCAAGTCCCTTGTCCTTGTAAGGCCCCAGATGCAGGTTCTGGGGATCAGGACACCCGTGGGAGGCATTATTCAGCCACCACACCGAGTTATGCAGATCAGCCCGCCTGTACCCTGAAGGTCACAGTGCCATCCCCACTCTTCACTGAGGGCCACGCAGGGTGCGGGAAACTGCTGAGCTTAGAAGAGCTGGTCCCAGCCCCAGGAACACTTCTCACTCAGGCCTTTGGGCCTGGGCCTCAGTTTCCCCACCTGTCCACCACTTGTACCCCTTTCTAGTTGCCTGCACCCCGAGGACAAGGGCAGTGAGGGAGGGGACCCGAGCAGTGGGCACACAGCAGGGGCACCTGGGGTCAGCATCGTCCCTGGGGTGACGTCAAAGCAGGAGAGCTGGCATCTGGTCACCAGGTGTCTGCCCAGAGCAGGGCAGTGTGACTGCATTGCTTGCGCACTGCACTGCTGGCTGGTGGACCCCCTCGGAAAGCAGGGGAGGGGACAGGAGGCTGCAAGCCAGGGGTCAGGGATGATCTCATCTGGTAATTTTAAGCATTAAAACTTTCAGTAGCTAGGCTGGGAAGGACCAGGGAGAGCCGGTGGGGTGACTCATGCAAACAGGACAGGGCCCGAGGAGGTCACAGGGTGGAGAAATGTGAGCATGGAGGGAGGCTGGGGAGCGGGGTGTGGATCAGGCACCTGAAGGCGGCGCTGCGGAGGCTGGAGTCAAGCTGACTCATCAAGATGGATTTCATGAGCCTGGGGTCGGGCCAGATGGGGACCGGCCTGGACTGCCTGGGAGGGGCCGGCGGGAGGGCCAGGCTGACCCCTCAGTGCCCTGCCCGGGGGCAGGTGGCAGCAGGAAGGGCAGGCCGTCCATGCCCCACACTGGGCCTGCTGTGCCCAGTGCTGTCGCCCCTCCCCCGGCCCGCAGGTGGCGGGCCCTCCTGCGCCCTCACTCTGGAGGGGCTACGCTGTGGGCCTGGGGGGGGGGGTCGGCCGGGCGGTGGAGCGGCATCCCCGCGACCCTGGAATCCCGCCGCTCCAACTAAACCAGGGACGCTCCTCGTGGAAGGCCAGGGGGCGGGGGGCCCGGCTCAGACAGGGCGCGCAGGCAAAACGGCGGCCGGGCACACAGAGCGCAGGAGCAGCGACGGCCAGGCCTCGCGCTGACGTCATGACGGCGTACGCTGGGCGCGGGGCTGGCGCGTTCCGTTGCCAGGCAACGGGCGGGCGTGGGGAAGACCAGCGGCCGCTGAGCGTGCTGGCAGAGGCGGCGGAGCAGCGGAGGTGGGTGCTGGTCGCCGGGGCTCCAGCCCGGCCCTCGTGGGGACCCCGGTCCCGGGCTGCCCTCGGCCCCGCGCCGACCCCGCCCTCGGGGACCCGTGTTCTCTGGGACCTGCCGCTGCGCTGGACTGGCCCCCGCGGCTCGTGCAAGAGGAAGCCGGACCGCGGCTCGGATCACTGCCCCCGGGGCGGCTTGTGTCCGTGTCACAGCGATCCTGGCCACACAGCAGGCCACCCGTGCTGCCGAGGAGGTCCCGGCGGCCCCCGGCCCCCGCCTGGTCCAGCTCCGGGCAGCCCCGGAACAGCAGTGTGGGGGTCTCCCCGCGGCGTCTATGCGGGCCCTGCGGCGCCGCCGACATGCAGGACCTGCCGCTGCCAGAGGCAGGGCCTGGCCACGTGCCCCCTCTCAGCGGGTCTCCGCGCGCGGGCACCGAGAGAGGGGGCGAAGCTTCCCTCTGCCCGGCCTCTAGAGACTGCGGGGCCAGCCAGGCGCCCGGGAGGCGGAGAGGTGCCGGGGCGCAGTGCGTGAGGACCCCCTCCAGGACCTCGGGGAGCGGCAGCGGCGTTTCTGGAGTTGTGGCGCGCAAGGGGAGCGCTCCGGACCCGGCGGAGCACAGCAGCGCCTGGGGGGAGTTCGAAGGCTTTCAGGAATCTTCAGTCAAGGCTCAACACTTCTCCCAAACCTTTGAACTCCTGGACAGACGCGCAGAATGCGGGCCGCAGAGCGCGGCTTCTGCCCCAAAGGAGAGAGGTCCTGGCCAGCCTCAGCAGGGCGGGCCTTGGGCGGCCCGGACCCGCGGCATCTCAGCCTCCGAGGTATTTCTGCCAGTCCCCGTGTTCGCGGTGTGGCACAGAGAGCGCTCTCCACGCAGCGGGCTGCAGACCCCCGGCTTTGGTGGGGTGGCCAGGGAGGGGGCCTGCTTCAATCCTGGCCTTCGTCCCTGGCTGGCCGGCCCCGCCTAGCTGGCTGTGCAGGTCTCCTGAGACAGGGAAGGAACGGGGCTGCAGAAGGAGAGCGTGCCAGGGGCGACTCAGGAGTTGGGCCGCTTTCTGTGCCCACCTCTCCACGGTCGGGCACATCGGCCTTGCCTTCCCTCTCCTCCTTAGGCCTCCACCATCTGGCCACCCACCATCCCTCAACCCGGCTGTGCTCTCCTGGCCCCGGTTCGGGCACTTGGGAAAGAGCTGGTTGTCCCAGCTCTCACTCTGTTTAGACAGCCTCACCAGGAGTCACCTGCAGTCTGTGTGATGACTGAGGCTGGGGATGGCCCGGAGAGCCCAGGCCGTGTCCCCTGGGCCCCGCTCTGCCCTTCCTGACTGACCACCAGCCCTGCCTTTTCAGTGAGTGCAGCTGATCCTGCTTTTTCTTGTCTTCCTCTTCGTCCCGTCTCTTTCTCTGCCGTCTTTTCCCACGGGCTCACCCTGGGCTCCACGAGAACAGAGAAGGGACGAGAGGACAGGTTCCGCTGGTTCTAGGGCTGAGTTCCCGAGCCAGCCGGGGTTCCCCGGGCCTCTGATGGGGTCCCGTGTGCATGGGGCTGCTCTGCTGTGACACTTGCATTGAAAACAGGACTTGTGTCCCAGCGTGATCAGTAGATCATGGACCAATCAATCTGAGGATAGTGTGGGCTTTGCGGGAGACACTCGGATGCACAGCGGCGGCCCCGCCAAGTGAATATATACGCTGTGCACACGCATGCCTCCGACTGCTCTCCGGGCTCCCAGCCCTGTCGGCTTGCACACCCCCCTCCACCCCCAGCCTCCCAGTGTGCACACCTGTCACTTCCTGCCTGGTTGCAGACAGCCCTCATTCCAGGACTTCACACTAACTCCCAACCTATCAACCCCAGGTCTTCTTCTAGAAAATGCCACAGTATTGTTGTGTGGGTAGATTTCCCAGCCAGTTAACACGTGGGAACACATTTTTATGGGTATCTGACAAAGCCTGAGTGTTATGCCCTAATCCTGCTCTCCCGCACCCATGGGAGCCATCCTGCCGTGTGGTGGTGACAGGAACGGGGTCATCATGACACGTTTCATTTGCACCAAAATTATGTATTTGGTATAAAGTGACGTAACGTATCTTTTCTATTCTTTTTTTTTTAATTAATTTATTTTAGAGAGAATGAATATGGAAGGGGCAGAGAGAGAGAGAGAGAGAATCCCAAGCAGGCTCTGCACTGTCAGTGTGGAGCCCGATGTGGGGCTTGAACCCATGAACCGTAAGCTCATGACCTGAGCTGAAGTCAGACGCTTCACCAACTGAGCCCCCCAGGCGCCCCGTGACGTATTTCTTCTAACATGGATGTGTTTTCCTCTGTTTTCCAGCTCATTCTCAGCTATGAGGACGTTTTCAGGTTTGCTTTTCAGGAAGCACCAGTCCAGCAGGCAACTGAAGGTGTCTCCCCCTTGGGCTGCGTCTTAGAAGTGAGCAGTGAGGGGAAGCCTGGCTGGGAAGCCGCACACGTCCTGTGGTAATGGACTTAAATTGGAACTAACGTTTCTCACAGCAACTCTGAGTTTACACTTTAGGTTGACAAGGTGGACCTTTATCGGGAGCCCGTCTCTCCTGAAATCCCCACAACCTTGGGGCCACGGGTCCTCACAGAGGGACGGGGCAGTGTGGATGGATGCTCTGGCCATGGTCCCTCCTCTCAAACCCATGTTTGGCCCCCTCCAGCTCCCCCGGGGCAGGCTGGGGCACGCCAGCGCCTGCTGTCTCCACGAGCGTGCCAGGGGAGCAGAAAGGACAGGGGCCTGGGCACAGGGGCCTCCTGTGGGACCTGGCCGAGTGGTTCTGGGCCCCCAGAAAACGGCCCAGTGCCCTGGAAGGACACTCTCAACAGCCCGTGTGCTTCTGGTGCCGAGCGGGAGGCTGGCTGCCCTGGGGGCTAGCTTCCGAAGGGGAGTCACAAATGCAGCTGTTTGCAGACGGCTGTTTTCTTTTCTTGTTTTTAATTTTTAATTTTTAAATGTTTATTTATTTTTGAGAGAGAGACCCAGTGTGAGCAGGGGAGGGTCGGAGAGAGAGGGAGACACAGAATCCGAAGCAGGCCCCAGGCTCTGAACTGTCAGCACAGAGCCTGACGCAGGGCTCGAACCCACACACTGTGAGATCATCACCTGAGCTGAAGTTGGACACTTAACCGACTGAGCCCCCAGGTGCCCCGAATGACCGTTTTCTAAGACGCGCTTCCACTGAGCACCGACAGAGGGCCGAGGGCCACTCCGTGGATGGTGTGTAGTGGCTGAAAATGTTGAGGCCCGCTGGGCCAAGGCCACATGCAGGTCGGTGTGAGCCGGCCCTCCTGGCCCCTCCATCCCTCTCTGCAGACGGGCCACTCCTGGGGTCCAAGCCAGTGCCCGCCCCAGGGAAGCCCCAGCAGAGGCCTGGGGACAGAGGCCCGAAGCTCAGGAGGCTGTTACCACTGCGGCCCAGAGGGCCTTATGCGCCCCGTGGATGTGGTGCTTCTCTGAGGTGTGGTCCAGGCCAGCAGGCAGGTGGAGGGGCCTCTGGTGGCAGCAGAGGGTGGGTGGCCCTGGGGGCCAGGTCTGGTGGGGCTGGAAGGCAGGTGGTTCTTGGAGGTGTGAGGACGACTTGGAAATGATGTGGGCACTTAGTGTAACTGCCCCGCTGCCACCCTCTGTGTGCCCACCTCCCCTCTTTGGTGGGAGCTGGCCTAGCAACTGCGCTGCCGTGTGGCTGATGGGGGACCTGCAGCTGGACGTGCACGGCGGGGGTGGGGGGGCAGGGGCTAGAAGCCAGGGACACCAGCTGGCTGATGGGGGGCTAGAGACTGTGGACAGCACGTGGAGGGGATGGCTACTAACTGAGACGGTGCATGACAGACACCCAGTGGTTTGTCCTCTGGGCGTTGCTCTGCCTTGGTTTTCGAATGTCTCCGTGGCACCCAGTGCAGCTTGTGGTCCCCGAGCTCATGGGGAGCAAAACCAGAGAAGCACTGGGCTTCTAGGAGCTTCCGCCCCTTGGAGGAGACACTGAGTCATGAAAAGAAGTCAGGCAGCACCAGGGGTGTGCTCTCTGGGGAGAAAGAAGGCAGGGGAGGAGGCGGGAGTGTCGGGTGCCCACGGGATGGCTGTCTGGATAAATGCCTGGTGGCACGGCCTGGCGCTCCTGCAGGGAGCACTCTGCTCTTAGATTCTCCAAGGTCCTGTGCCCCTCTTCGCTTCTCTCCTGAAGGCTTTCTTGGTTACCTTGTAATTAATGCGTCTGTCTTCCAGTTCTGAGTCCAGGAGACTCTGGACAGCTCTTCAGAGCACACACAGTGTGTCCGATTCTCCATGGCTCTGGAGC
>NC_043708.1:531087-534168 GCF_006229205.1 Suricata suricatta | reverse complement strand
GGCAGGGGGACAGGGCAGAGAGGCAGGGGCAGGGGGGCAGGGGAAGGGGCAGGGGCGGGGGGCCCAGGCGGGGGGGCAGGGGACCAGGGCAGAGAGGCAGGGGCGGGGGGCAGGGGGGCAGGGGCAGGGCAACAGGGCAGAGAGGCAGGGGCAAGGGGCAGGTGCAGGCGGGCAGGGGCAGGGGGACAGGGGCTAGAACAGGCAGGCAGGGGCAGGCAGGGGTAGGGGGTTAGGGGCAGGGGGCCAGGGCAAAGGGGCAGGCTGGATCAACAGGACTCTGGCAGCAGTCCCCATACAGCAGACAAATCAGCAAGAACATGGGTTTATCCGGGCTGTTTTATTTAATAAAATTTTACAAAACTCAGAGCCTCCACCAGAACCAGAGCTCACGCGCTGGAGCGGAGAGCCAGGCACGCAGAGGCCGCCGGCCGGCAGTGGCGCGGGTGAGCGCTGACGGGGCTCCGGGGAAGACCATGCTGGGCGCTCCCGCTGCATGTACCCTGGCCCGGGTGTGCCCGGAGCGCACTCAGGACTTCCTGGGCGCCGGAACGGTAGTCTCCTGGTGACACCTGCCATGGAGAGCCAGACCACGCTGGCGGCCAGACCTGGGGTCCCTCACCGGGCAGAGGACCCCCGATGCCACCTGGCCTTATGTGAGGAGGCTGGGGGGAAGCTCTGGGGCCGGGGGCACCCCCTTCCTGTTGCCGATGGCTCTGCAGAAGGACACTCTCCCAAAGCGGTCAGACCCCAGCGTGCGCCAGAGGATGCGGGACCGGTCTGCACGGGGGTCCCAGGATACCGACCCGGGGGCCGAGAAGCACCCCCACAAACCAGTTCTGGTTTCCAGGAGCCAATCCGGCCAGTAAGAAAATGTAAAATTTCTCATTAAAGTACCAAGGACTCCCGTCTTAGCAAACGTTACTATTAAACAAGGTCATTTTTAGGTTAAGGGGACTGAAAATCCTTTTCCGTGGAATCGTGAGGTGCTGCCCGCTCCTGTGGAAGGGGGTCTTCAGAAAGAGGCTCCACGCAGTCCGGCTCCCCTGTCTGCCGCCGCCCGTCCCCGGGAGCTGGCGTGGGAGGAAGGGCACAGTCAGGGCCTGGGACGGCCGCCGGGCTTTCTCTCCTGTCCTCACGCGGTCAACGGGGACGCGCACGGGACGCGCACGGGTGGCCCTCGACAGCTCCGCAGCTTCCCGCGGAGCAAGGAGGGCACCGCGCCGGGAGGACGGCCAGGCTGCGTGCCCTGGGCGCACCACCCGGGGCCTCCTCGACCCGAGTGACCCCACGAGCCCCACCCGGGCCCCTCCCCCAGCAGCTGTGGGCCCGTTTCCTACTCGGGGTCACAGGGCCCTGTGCTGCGGCCGGTGGGCTGCCGTGAGCGGTGCCCCCGCAGGCTTCCCAGGAGCACACGGACTGGTGTGTGGGCGTTGCTGAGGGCGGCGGGGGCTCTCGGGGCTCCATCCGCCCTGGGCCCAGGTCCCGACCCCTCCCAGTGTCCACGCAGCAGCCCGCCCCTCCCCAACACGCACCACCCACTCCCCCAGAGCGGAGCCTGGGCGGACACTCCCCGAGTGCCGCTGCCCCCCACGGCTGCCACCAGCCCCCGGCCCGAGAGCAGGCAGGCGCCCTCACTCCCAGGAGGCTTGGCCTTGCCCCCCGCCACCCACATCGCCCGCCCTCCAGCTGCTGAGCAGAGCCTGGCTGCCCTGTTGTCTCCCTGCAGCCCCTCCGGCTGCCTGCCGCCCGCCAGGTCCCCTGGCGACCTGTTCCCAAGGCCCCTGCCCGCCGGGAAAGTGGGAACATGCCTTTCTGAGTCCCAGGCACTTAGGTGGGAGGTGTCCACACAGACCCACGCGGCCAGCACGGCCCTATGGCCTGTCCTCACCTGGGTCTGGATCAGGGCCTTGCAGGGCTGTGCACAGACGGTGTGCACACCCAGTTCTTCAGGCTCTTGGAGATCGGAACATTCCAGAAAGTGACCCAGGTCTCCGGAAGGGTTCTAGTGAGATAAGCCACTGTCAGCCGGCAGGAAGGAGGATAAAGGGCCACTCTGTCCGCTCTTTCTCTGGGCAGCCCGCTGGGACCCTGCAGCAGGGTGATGCGACCACATCCTCCTGGCCCCCGGCCCAGGGCCACCCTGTCCCCCCAGGACCCCAGGGCCCCTCCACCTCCTCCAGTCCAGTCTTCTGCCACCTCCAGGCTGAGCCCCCAGCCCTGGAGCTGCCCCACCTCTGAGCCTCCAGTTCCGGCTGCCGCCCCCTCCCCCAGCTTCCAGGCATTTTTCCGGGCCCAGACACAGTGTCAGGGTGGCCTCGGAGCCCCTCCGGCTCCTTCCACCCCTCGCTTCCCTCCTGGCCGGCCCCATGAGGCCCCTCGGCCAAGGCAGCCTCCGTTCCCAAGGCCCTGTCTACACCGAGGCCCGCCAGCCGTTTATGTCTCCCGCGTTTGAACATTTCCACAACACGTTAAAACAGAGAAGGGTCTTTGCCCACTCAGTTGCCAAAAGACTGCTCTCGTTAAAATCTGTGTTTTCTTTGCTGACTCGCGGCCAACCTGCCCGTGGCTGCCCAGCCTCTCCTGCCACCCCTCTGCTCCAGCTTTGTGGGCTCCCAGCTCAGGCGCCGGGGTCCCGCCTGGTGGCTAACCTCACACCTCTGCCTGCTGCACTCAGGCCGGAGCCCCGGCCCCTCCTCCACCCTCCCCTCAGGGGGCCCCCAGAGGACACCCCAACATGCTTTGTGTGTCATCGCCTTCTGCCACGACCCCTCCTCCGCGTGCCGAAGGCTGGGCCGCACCTGGATATCTGTCAGCCTGGCACAGGGCAGGTGCCTAACCCTATGAGCTGACCCATCTCGCCCCTTCCCTGCCTGTGCTCCACACTCCCCTACCGCGCCGAAACCAGCAGGTCTTCTCCCCGACCTACGGTGTCCTGGCAACAAGCCCCTCTGCCCCTCTGCTGTGGCCTTAGGATGGCCAGATCCCAGCCGCGCCCCCGGAGCCCAGCCGCGCCCCCAGAGCCCAGCTGCCCCCCCCGGAGCCCAGCCGCACCCCCAGAGCCCAGCTGCCCCCCGTGGAGCC
>NC_043708.1:524291-530987 GCF_006229205.1 Suricata suricatta | reverse complement strand
CTGCCTCTCTGCCCTGTCCCCCTGCCCCTGCCCCCCTGCCCCTGCCTGCCTGCCCCTGCCCCTGTTCCCCTGTCCCTGTCCCTCTGCCCCTGCCCCCCCGCCTCTGCGGAGGTCTGGGGGCCTGAGACTGGCTGAGCAGACGTCACTGTCCTGGAAGACCACCACAGGGGACTGGCCTCAGATGCCAGCGCCATCAACCCAGCTGTCAGACACAAAGAGTGACCCTGTGGGGACACACTAACGAGCATGTGTCACCTGTCATGGGAGCCTCCACCAGACTCCACGCGGCCTTGAGGTTTATGTTAAGGGGTAACTCTGTATGTTTGGGAAATCTCTAATTTTTCATATTCAGCCAGAAAAAGGTAGAAGTGTTCTAGCACACTGCTTCCCCCAAAGGGCAGAATCCACCTTGGGGTCCCCTGGGGGCCTGCCCACAGAGACTGGCTGGGCCCCACCATCGCCTCCCCGCCTCTGGTTAGGGTCCGGCTTGAATCTAAAATAGGCCATTTTGGGTCCTGCCTCCTCCACCCAGAGTCCCTCTCAGACGAGGGCACCGAGCCCCTCAGAATGGCGGAGGCTCCTGAGCCCCAGCCAGCCCAGCGCCCAGCTCCCCGACCCAGGGGGAGGGCTGTCCCCTTCCCTTGGTCCGCGTGCAAGCAGACTAAGTCTGGCTCCGATTTCCCATCCTGATGTCTGGCCAGTGCTCAAGCCGGGGAGGGGGGGGAGGGGGCGGGCGGGCACCTGTGACCCAGGAGAGTCAGTGTGGACCGGCCCCCTTCCCCACGGGCTGCCGCTGTCACCCTGACTAGAACGTGCCCTGTCAGCTAGTCAGGCTTCAAAGTAATCACAGAGCTGCAGACCCAGAGGAACCTAGGTGAATTAGATTCGGTGCCCCCAGGGGCGGGGTGGGGCCCCAGGGCGGCTGCCCGGCCCGCTGGCAGAGGCTAGGGTCTCAGGACCAGCGCCCGGCAGGTCTGGGCCCCTCCTGCGGCTCCCGGCCCTCGCTGAGGGTTCGCAGCGGCTGAGAGCAGGGGCGAGGAGACACAGCCTGCAGAAACCCCCCAGCAGAAGCCAGCCTCACAGAAGCCGGGCCAGGAACCAAGAGCCCCCTCTGGGAGGTGCGGGGGGGGGGGCGGTGGCCGGGTCCTTGCCCTAGGTGGCAGGGGCAGAGGGTGATCCAAAGTCATGGCGGCCGAGCTCCGAAACACAGGCTGACGGCCAGCGCCCCGCCAGTGCTGTTCTGTCACTGCCCGGAGGCCGGCAAGCCTTACGGAGCTGCCACAGGGCCCAGACCCGGCCGGGCAGCGGGCGAGGAGGACCCCACCCCGCCAGGCGCCTGACCGACTCACCGCCTGTCCCTCCAGTCTCTGCTCCTCTTACCCAAATGCCCAGCACTCGGGAAAATCTCGATCAAAACGCCAGGGGCCCTGGTCCCCGGCCAACAGGAGCAGCAGAGAGATGGCCCAGAAAGTCGAAGACCCTAAGACAAGGAGAGGCGGGGGTCCAGCGGACAAGCGGGCCACACCCAGGAGAGAAGGAAAGGGTCCAAGGGAACCACGGAAATACCAGAAATGAAGGCTATCACCTCGAGAGTGAGTCACTCTGCAGGAGGGCCCAGCAGAGACTGGTCACGGGGACCTCTCCAGGCAGGACACATGGAGACAGCAGTGGGGAGGAAGGCAGAACCGAGCGTCCGGTTTCCGTGGGGCCAGTCCTGGTGTGATGGGGGTCCCAGGGGCAGGCAGGAGCCAAGGGGAGAGACTGGGGGAGAAATACCTGAAGATTTAATGGCCAAGAACTTTCCAAAATTGACAAAAGGCACAACACACAGGCCTGTAGCCCCAAGCAGGACCGACGCGCAGGCCTGTGCTCTGTGCAGGGGCACCCCCCACCCCCTGACCCTGCAGGACCCAGGCCTCGAGGTGGCCGAGGGGCCCTCCACGTGCCGGTCGGTCAGTGTCCCGGCCCGGCCCGGGAAGCGGCCTCAGGGGGTACACGGACCGGCTGCTCAGGTTAAAGCGAAGCGTGATGGAGGTGCGGCACCCAAACGGGGCAGCAGGAGGGACAGCGTGGGGGCGGCCGCAGAGCGTGCGCACTCACATGGGGGGACGAGGCTGGCTCGACAGCCACCAGCCGGGGCTGTCGCGTCAAGGTGCCCAAGGGAGAGCTGGGGACTCCGAGGAAGGAGAAAGGACGTGAGAGCAGAACCCACCCCAACGGGGAGCACGTGACCGGAGCCCAGGCCAGTGCTGGACGCGGACGCGCAGGAGGCGCCAGCACCCCCGCCCCCACCCAGCAGGACAGACCCGCATCCACTGCCGGTCGGTCGCGAGCGGGCAGACCGCCGCCAGGGGCCACCGCGATTCGGGTGCGTGTGGCACCCCAGGGACGGAGTTCCAAGCTGCGGTGGCCTCCTCACCGCCATGCAGACTGCCGTTCTGAGGCTTAGCGGGGTTCACGGGCAAAATGTCTCAACATCTCAGGTCGGCTCGAAGCTTCTTTAAAAAAAAAGCAAAGAGCAACGGTGACAGCCGGTCACCACTGGCACGGGTCCCCTGGCTCCAGGGCGCCTCCACTCCCACGGGAAAGCCTTCCTCCTGCAGCCGCCCTCAGGCCCCTCCAGCCACCGAGCCCTAGGGCGTGCTGTCCGCATGAAGAAAGACAGGCAAAGCCCGGCCCCAGGCCCAAGCGCAGGGGACCAAGTGGGTGGGGGTGTCCCACAGGATGGGCGGGCCCCAGAGGGGACACCGTGTCTCTGTGGCTCAGGTGCTGGAACAGTTCCTTCCCACAGGGCTGGAGGCCGGGGTCCCCACGGGGCCTCTCCTGGATCATGGCCCGCGGCCTTCAGCCCTTCGCCGTGCGCCGCCGGGGCCAGGGCAGCGGGGCAGCCAGCATCACGCTGGGGGCCAGGCATCAACACATGAATCTGGGGGACGCCGACAGCAGTCCCGACACAAAACCAAACCCTAAGCCAGCCCTGGGGAATCCTCCCCCGTGTGGCTCGCCCAACAGCCGCACACACGTGCACGCATACACATACATGTGTGCACATGCGCATGCACACACATGTGCCTGCACATGCATACAGACACCCGCACTCATAGGCCTTCACACATGCTCACACGTGCATTCACACACACGCACATGCACGCACACACATGCATGCATATACACATGCATGCACACGTGTATACACACCAGACTCACCAGGGCACCTCCCCCACCCGCTGGGCTGCCCCCACAGCATGGGGCAGGGAGCGCACCCATATTTCCATCATCACTGCGAGGCCCAGGCTTTGGGCAGACAGGCTCTGGCTGCAGAATTAGGCGAGGCCCCTGATCTTGTCCCACCCCCGGCCTGATGGAATCCTGGGACACAGGGTCCAGAGGCACCTCCTGCATGAGGGCACGTCGGGCCAGAGGCCATGACTCAGGGTGCTCGGCAGCTGCTGGGGGCCACTGTGGCCCGAGGCGCCTCTGCTTGTTTTCCTGCCTGCCCCGGGAGGCAGGGCTGTCCACCATCAGGTGCGACGGAGCTGAGGGCCACCTCCCTGACCCATGGCTGCACAGCCACGTGGGGTGGACACCGCAGCCGGGGCGTGCTGCAGCCCCCACAGCTTCCTTCTGCACCGGTCACGAAACCACGTGACCGCGTCAGCACAGGTCCAGGGACTCGGTCGTGCACTTAGGCCCGCCCTCAGCACCTGGCCACCTGCCTCTGCTCTCGGTGAAGCGGCGTCCTGGTGTCCAGCAGCCAACACGGCCGGGATGACCGAGGGCCAGCAGAGCCCCCCTTGGCCCTGCCCAGGACAGCCAGGCCACCAAGCACCAGGAGGGGGCCCCTGGGACGAGTGGGCAGCTGGGAAACCATCAGAAGAGCAAAGGGGAAAAGATGGCTGGCAGGAGCCAGAGTTCAGGGTTAGCTGTGCCCGAGAGGTGGGGATCCCCAAGGCCATGCTTGGCTCCTCCCTCCAAGTGCACCATGGCCCACGTTTTCAGAAAAATGCCATACTTTCGAGAGCTGGGAAGACACACCGCAAATACTACGAAGACTGAGAAAACAATTTTAAAGAAATGACATAGGGGCGCCTGGGGGAGCTCAGTAGGTTGAACACCTGACTTTGGCTCAGGTCATGATCTCAGGGTTCATGGGTTGGGGCTCCACATCGGGCTCTGTGCTGACAGCTCGGAGCCTGGAGCCTGTGTCAGAGCCTGGCTTCCTCGCTATCTGCCCCTCCCCTGCTCGCGCGCTCTTTCGCTCAAAAATAAATGCTTAAAAAATACTATAAAGACACAGAATACTTGCTAACCTTAAAAATAAAGCTGCCTGCTATTTTACCAGCAAAAGATGGGTTTCTCCAGGAATAACAGAACTGCAGTACAACACAAGAAAGCTCCTCCCCAAAACCAAAAGCAAATCCTCCGAGGGAGGAGCTTTTACAGAAGGGGGAGGGGGCGGATTGGGATGGACTGTTGTAAGCAAACAATCCATTGGAGTAAACTGGGAAGTACAAAGTGGGAAGTATAGAGGCTTCTCATTGGCTGAGCTGAAACAGTCTCTCAGTGGCTGAGCAGGGACAGACTCCCATTGGCTGCGCTGATACCCGGGCAGGAGGAAACACCCCCGCCCGCGCGCGGGGTGTCCCAAGTGTCCGTGAGCAAGGCGCACCTCTCCCTGTTGGGTCAGTGGTGGGCTGCGGGGGGGGGGGGGGAAGTGAGGACCCCCGCCGCCTCGAGACGCCACTCTGAAAGAGATTCCCTTTTATTTGGCTTCAGGTCAGTGGTTATAAAACACCTTTAGTTTTTTAGGTTTAAAGTATTTTCCACGAAACAAAAGTACTTTCAAAGTCAGAAGGAAGCAGCAATGGGAGGGACGGCCCATCCCGCCACCGGCTCCTCCAAGGGCGCTGTCCCTGGCCGCTGCGGGAGCTAGGCCAGTGCGCTCAGCAGGGAGAAAATGCCCCATTTCCTGTTTAACATATGCAAACGAAACAGGGAATCCAGCTGAAAAGGATCCACTCAAGGATGATGCTGTAGCACAACGTAGCAGATAGTAAACACACTTCCACTTTGTTTGATGGGTAATTTTTTAATAAAATGATGTATACAAGACTGATATTAAAGAATGGTCCTATGTATGAACGAAAACCTTTTTGGGCAAGGTAGGGAAGAAAAAGCAGGAGAAACAGCAGCTGGGCAGGGGTGGGGCAGGGAGAGCACAGTCTCACTTGTAAACTGGTAAAGAAAAAAAAAAACAACACAGAAGGTGCGAACGCTCCCAGTGTCCAGGGCAGGGGCAGGGGTGCACGCACGGGTAGCCCAAGGCTCACCTAAGCTGCACTGGCCCCGCCAACCCCACCACCAACTGCCCTCAGGATTGAGAGGCCACGCACGGCAGGAGTCCAGACGGAACGTGACTTAGCCCGACAGTTCTGTCCCAGCACCGGCGTCCCTCGGCACAGGGCAGCTCCGCGCACGCCAGCCTGGCTAGTGTTGACCTTAACAAAAGTCGGTTATTTTACCAGCAAAACGGGTTTATTCAGGAATCACAGAATTGTGACCCGGAATAAGCGAGCTACGGGAGAACCGTAGGTGAGCCCAACGAACAGGGGGGAAGATCATTTATGGAGACAGGAGGGAGCCGGCAGGGGGGGCTGCTTTGATCAGAAGCCCCTGGAGGGAAGCAGAGTCCAGGGTGATGAGGGCTTCCCGCCGGCTGCGAGGTTTCTGGGCCGACCGTTTCCCGCGGGGCCTGGCACCAACTCCTTCCTGTTGAGGGGTCTTCCGGCGGGTCTGTGACCGGCAGTTCTCAACGTGCAGAAGCGTGGCGTGAAGCCCCCCTCGGGGCTCCCGACGCCCTCTTTGTGAGGTTCCCCTGGATCACTGTTCATGCCCTCGGGGACTGACAGCAGCGGCTGGCCGTGCTGGGAGCACGCACAGGAGGGGCCCGAGTGCTTGGGGCAGGCAGGACAGACCCTCTCCTCCACACGTACATATAAATAGGCATAAATAACCCCCCGCAATCCACATGTGACTCTAACGGAGACGCGGCTGGCGCGGCGGAGGTGGGAAGGGCCCTGGCGACAGGGGCGCCGCAGCTCTAAGAGGCCGCGCTGCTGGAGTGTCTGAAGCTCCACACAAAACCAAGTCCTTACTTAAACCTTAGAAAATGAAATGCACCGACTGCAACTGTTCAGGTTTTACGTTTCTAATGTAGCAGCAGGAAATGTTTATAGGAAAAATACACTTTGAATAGCTAACAAAATCTAAAGGAGATAAAAGTATAAAAAGTTTAAAAAATATATCTTAATACAAAATATTGCCCCAAACATACAAAACTTAATTTAGAAAACTTCACCTATCTAAAGTTAAACAGGCTGGACACCCAGCCGGCGGCGGGACAGGCAGAGGGGCCAGCACCCTGGGCCCACGACGTCAGGCTGGCCCCAAGGAAAATCGCCCAGCCCGCTCCCCGAGGAGACAGGGGATGGGGCAACCGGATGCTGTTCTGGAACGTTCTCCTCATCGCAGACGCCCAGGCCACGCTCCCCGGAGGCCTCAGGGCCCCTCGGCCGCCAGTCGCATCCGGCCGGCCGCCCGCTCAGGTCTCCACCAGGATCTCCACCGCGTGCTCCAGCTCGCCCAGGTCCGACCTGCAGCTGGAGCCGGGGGGCGCGGCGGGCGCGGGGGCGAAGG
>NC_043708.1:516467-524191 GCF_006229205.1 Suricata suricatta | reverse complement strand
GGGAGCCGTCCACTCCCCAGGGGCTGCTCTGCGGGCGCCGCGGGGCCTGTCCCAGGGCTGGCGGGGGGCCGTCTCCTTGGCCCTCCTGCTCCCGCCCCGGACGGCACAGGATCTCCGTGGAGACGAGGCGGTCCAGGGGCGCCCGCCCTGCGGTCTGGGGTGCCGCCACCCGCCAGGTCCCGTCCTGGGTCATCTCCTCCTGGATCTGCCGGACCGTGTTGGCTATGAGGACCGAGCGGCAGAGGCTGGGCTCGACCAGCATGCGGCACAGCTGGAGCTTGACGAGGGACATGTCCAGGAGGGACTGCCGCTGCAGGGCGTAGGAGGGCGCCGCCTGCACGCCAGCCCAGACTCCGCCCGCGTCCGGCCCGGCCTCGGCCCTCTTCCTCTTCAGCCCTCGCGCGAACATCGTGCCCTGCAGAGAGCACGAGGACGCACTTAGCACATTCCAGGCCCCCCCCCCCCCCCAGCCTCAGTCCGCACTTGTCAAAGACGGGGTTCGGGGGCGGGGGCTGCTGCCAGCCCCCCCCCCCCACCTTCGATGCAGCACAGCCGCGCCTGGCACGGGCAGATGCACCTCCGGCCCACTTCCTGGCAAGGGCCGGTGCGTCTGTAATTATTCCCAAATACAAGGCCTAACACTAAGTAATCCTAGCTTACTCCCCTCCCAGACTCCTTTTCCGAGAAAGGCACACGGCTCTGACACCCCCTGCCACTTCCACCAGGGCACCTGGCCCCCACTTACTTACCAACTATTTTTAGTAAGTGAGTTAAAGCGTTTGCCACCATAACACGTGAAAAAGGTTTCCCTCACTGCGGGTGGCACAGGGAATACAGCTTTCACACAGGTTTCTCTCGTCCCTTGCGTAAAAGTCACTTACTTAAAACCGATGAGTACGCTGAGAATTAACGTAAGATTATGTCAAGCTACAAGATGCCCTGTGTTGGTGGGGGATTAAGTCTCCAGGGCTCCTCTGCAGCAAGCCACTTTATCTCTTCGGCTTTTTTTTGGTCTTCGAAAGAGAGGAGAGGAGAAGCAGGGGAGGGGCAGAGAGAGACTGGGAGACAGAGAATCCCAAGCAGGCTCTGAGCTGTCAGTGCAGAGCCTGATGCGGGGCTCAATCTCATGAATCCTGAGATCATAATTTAAGCTGAAATCAAGAGTCGGATGCTTAACCAAGTAAGCCAGACAGGTGCCCCCCACCCCCGGCCCACATTTAGCTTTTAGTATCTCTTTTCAACCAGATCTAAAATCCCAACTCTGTATGACAACCGATTTGACTTAGGGCCCAATGATACTCACTCGAATTACATAATGAAGCCCAAGTCACCACCAGGAATGACTCCGGGCGGCCACTTCTGCTGGCCCTGCAAGGAGAGGGTGAGCAGCACCGAGGGCAGCCAGGAGCGGCCAGAGACCCACAGTTCACAGAGCCCAAGGCTCCACTTCAGCACACGGCTCCCTTTCCAAGAGGAGTCCTCAGCAAGCCCGAGACATGAATTTGTGAGTGGCCAGTCCAGCAGGGGCCCTCTCATACCAAGGCAGAATCCAGTGCCAGCCACGCCACAACGGCAACGGCAGCCCCAGACTGCACTAGGACCAGATCACACCAGGAAAAGCCCGGAGAGAGCCCTTATTCACATTCGCTCTGAATGCCCGTGTGCTGACAATGGTGGCTAGATCCATCCAGAACCCCAACCCTTCCCTGCAGCAACCAGCTATGAAAATGAAGACAAACTCACTAACACGGAGAGGCTGGAGGAGCCAGTACCACGATCCAACTACAGGAACGATCACCAACTACAGGCCCCACAGGGAAATAAGCCCGTTGCACCCCCACAAGAACCTGACCACCCGTCACTCATGAGACAGTCACCACCTTGAACTCTGCTCTTCTCCCTACTTCTGTTCCCTCCAAACTACCTCCTACTCTCCTTTGCTGGATTTGCCCATGGCTTTGGAAGACCTTGCATGTCCTGTTAACTTTAAAAATAAAACTTCCAGAACTGGGTGGCTCAACTAGTTAAGGGTCTGACTCTTGATCTTGGCTCTTGTCAACTCCCAAGTCAGGCTCCGCGTTGGGCATGGGGCCTAGGATTCGCTCTGCCTCTCTCTGCCTTTCTTCTGCTTGCACACGCTCTCAAAAACTAAAAATAACACTGCCAGTTATTTCACCAGCAAAGGATGGGTGTATTTTGGAATAATGGAATTTCAACCCAGGACAAGCTACCAAAAAACCAAAAGCAAGTCCTGAGAACGATCAGGAGGTTTTTTATGGGGGGTGAGGGTGGTTAGGAAATGGGGCTGCTGTAAACAAAAAGTCCATTGGAAGAAACTGGAAAGCGGAGTATAGAGGTCTCTCATTGGCTGAGCCGTTGCCGGGGGAGGAGGAAACCTTCCCGGGTGCTGCTGGGATACTAACAGGCGGTGCACGTGCACAAGGTGTGCTCCTTCTGCTGGGTCTGCGGGGAGGTGAGAGCTGGGGTGTGAGCGCTCCCCCGCCGCCTCCCGACTCCATTCAAATGGGGTTTCCTTCTACTGTTTTTCCCACCTTGAACTACTGTTCTGTCCTTCCCAAATACACCCATTTTTGCTGGTAAAATAACTTATTTTTATGGTTAATACCATCCATAGGTCAGACTTCTCTCTCCAGTGACAGTCACCGGAAGGAAAGGACTTCATCAATAACTGAGAGCTTCCCTAATATTTGTCCCCACTTCCTAGAAAACTCCACACGTGCCCTCCGAGAAACCACCAGGGCTGCTCGCTTCCCAGCCTGCAGCCCCGCCAGGGCCCCGGAGCCCGTGTTCCAGGAGGCAGTGCTGCCACTCGGCCGCCTGTCTCCGAGTTTCCGCAGGCCGGGTGGTGAGCCACTCCCGCGGCCACCGCTTCCGGGAAACAGCCTTTGCTCTTCTCACGAGGGTGCCTCCGTCCGTCTCTGCAGCTTACCGTCCACAGCTGGGAAGAGCGTCAGACAGTACAAGACCCGGCGCCGCCCTCAGAACCAGTGATCACGCAGGTCCTCCCCAGCGTCTCCCCAAGCACGTCCTCTGTGCATCGGGGCTCGTTGGGAGTTCTGCTGTCCTTACACATCTTCCACGTCATATACAGGCTCCCCATCACTTGCGACAGCTGGTGTTGATCCTCCGGGGTGAGCAAATGCTGTGATAACGGCCTCCTTCCCTGACACTCACACCGCTCACAACCCTCGCGCTTAGTGATGCTGGGCTTGACTCTGGTGCTGACACTTGCAACACTGGATTCCTCAGAGCTCCTACTAGGGCTTAGAAGGTAGGGGCGTTTGTGATGAACATGGTCAAACTGCTTCTAGGAAGGCTGAGTCAACTCACCCTCCACCAGGTTTTTCTGCAGGGATTCTTTCACCATTGCTGGGAAGTTCCTCTCCACCTTACCCACTACCCCAGCTCCACCGTCCGTGCCTCTGCCATTAACCTGTGTCACTGCCAGAGATGGAAACGTTATTTTCAGACTCGAATTAAGCAAGTCAAATGGGTAAACCGTGGTGTGTCTGACAACGGAACACTACCCAGTAACAGAGTCCACGCTCACCCAGGGAACAGCACCGACGCGCCTCAGACGGCACGCCAAATTACAGAGCAAGAGCAAAGAAACAGGGACCCTAGGACTCCATTCAGATGAACTTCTGGAAGAGGTCCGCTGACTAACGTAAGCTGTAAACTAGCACAGCGGTCGCCAGTGGAGAAGCTTGAATGATCCAGAACTCTCCGGGTGATCGAAACGCACCTTCCCAGACAGGAGAACGGCACTCATCAGCTTCACTGACCAGCACAAGTACTAACCGCTCACTCCAGGGGCGCCTGGGCGCCGACTGCGGCTCAGGTCATGATCTCTCGGTTCGTGAGTTCAAGACCCACATAGGACTCTGTGCAGACAGCTGGCCCAGAGCCTGGAGCCCACTTCAGATTCTGTGTCTCCCTCTCTCTCTGCCCCTCCCTTGTTTGCACTCTGTCTCTTTCTCAAAAATAAACATTAAAAAAATGTTTTTAAATAAAAATAAATAAATGTTCGTATTACTGTATTAAGTGATACCCTGATAAAGAAAAACACATAAACGGGTTGATGGGGGGAGGCTATCACATTAACGTGAACCCTAACCATTTCAGACCCTGCCTCCCACGGATCACTAAGTGCTTGGATCACACGCCAAGACTGGTATGTGCTCAGAGTCACTTGAATTATTCCCTTCAAATGTGCCAAACCCTGAGCAACTGTTAATTTTTGTTACACTCTGTACAAAAAAATGCTGGCAGACTCGCAACGTGAGAACGAGTTTGAGGCAGCACATGCAATCGGGTGCCGATGTGTAGTCACCAGAGCCTGTGTCAGGGTGACACCAAGGGCTGAGCCCAAGAGAAGGTAGCCGTGGCCGTTGAGACTCACTCTCCTCAGACGTTTGTGTCTGGGACACACATAGAGTATGGTTCTGAAGACAGTGGAGGTGGGCACACAGACCCCCCTGGGCTGGCCTGGTCCAAGCCCAGCTCCTTGGGCAGTCCATGACTATGGCCTGGGGCGCTTGAGCTTGACACAAGACCCCAGACTCCCCGGGTTGTCCTAACTGCAGAGCCTGACTCACCATTAAGTTCCAAACAAGAAAGTACAGTAACACCATGGACTGCGAGGTGCTCGTTCTGCACGTGTTCCGCCAAGACAAGCCAACACTTCTGATAAATTTTAACTCGATAAATGGGCGGGGTCTTGCACTACGAGTTGTACGTGGCCTGGAATGTCACATGATCACAACTGAGACAATGGTTCTTCTCTCTCGTGCGCTCTCCGGGGGTTTGTGGGTGGTCCCCTCCCATGCTCGGTCTCAGGCCACAGTGTTTGGCAGAAGTCAGTGATTTTTCAGGACGTTGGAAGGTGCCCACAACTGGCACTAGTGTATTTTTTGTCACCTCCAAGCACCTCTGGATAGTCCTTTGCTTTTCCAGACAAGAGGGAGCTTAGGAAGGCTTTGCTTCATTCTAGGACCTTGGATAGGTTCCTTGTTGAAGTTGCACGAGAAGAAAATGATTCCGTTGAGCCCGCAGATAGCAGGGATTCCGTCAGTGACTGTGAACTCCGTCCTACACAGCGCCCTCCTCTCGTCTCCCTCACAGGGCCACGCAGGCTTTCAAAAGGCAGGTTAACTTGTTTATATTTAGAATTTGTGTTTTCTTTATTATTTTGTATTACAGTATGGTAACTATTTCTTATGAGAATATGGGTTGTGGAATGAATCATCTGAGTTTCCAGTATTTCTTACGAGGGAATTCGCTTTGATGTGCAAGTGCATTGGATTATAAGCATGTTTCCAAAACAAATTATGCTCGCAAACCAAGGGTTTTACCGTATGAGGTATCACACATCTCCATCCACTCCAGAGAGCCAGAAGGTCTTGCTGAGTGCACCCCCGTCAACTCCTCAGGGTCAATGGTGTTTTGCTCAAAACCTTCCCGAGCCAGTGGACAAGCAGGTCAGCGTTAACCCCTCGGCCAAAGCACAGCAACCCCCAGAACAAGGGCTGAGCCAACAGGGAAAACTGAAGATGGACTGAGTGGTCCCATGTGGCGGGTGGAGCCAGGGAGGGGTGCTGTGCCCCCCGTCAGGACCCCTCCCCACAACAGCAGGGAGCCCAGCCTGGTGGACCCTCACCGTTGGTGGCCAGTCCCCTCTCCTGCAGCTGCTCTCACGTGTGGCCTCCCGTGAGGCCGGTGGAAAAGGCAGATTCGCAGGCTCTGAGTGGAAGGGCTGGGGGAGCAGGCGACAGACTCTGTTCCGACCTGACCCTTCACCACGACCCCGGCTCATGACACTTTTTCAGGCAGACCAACACGAATTCTTAGTTTCGGTCACACAGTCATCTGGTCTTGGAAAGACGTCCTCAGAGGAAAAGGGGAAGACAGAGCAAGCGTGGGAATCGGGAGCAGACCTGCCTGGGAGTCCAGTCAGGGGCTGGGGTCCACCCTCACTGCTGAGGCTTCCCTTCCGTGATTCCCAGCAAGTGAATTCCGGGGGCTTTTGCTACTTGGAATGAACTACTCAGGCTCTCTATGGAAATATGTTCCATTAGCAAGTTGAAAAAAACTTCCTAGGCCTCTTCCCAGGATAAAACCTACCATCCTTCCTAGAAAAAAGTCGTTAACAACTGACCCTTTATTCTGAATTTCAACTTCAATTGTAAAACATGCCTCGACCTGAAAATAAAGACTAGTTATATGCAAGAAGTCTGTAAGACATTAAACTTAATTTTGTAAACAGGCAATGTTTTTCTTGTTTTAAAAGAACAGTTACCTCGGTCCTGCTGTCCTGTGCATGCGACACAAAGGCCACCAGAAGCAGAGACACAGTTGGGAAACCCTTGATTTGGATGGGAGAGTCTCCCAGCAAAGTGTTGTTACCTGGTAAGCCCTTTGTCTGGCCATCCTATTTCGCAGACAATAAGCTTCCGGAAAGGTGGACTTAGCTTGCCTCTGACTTGTGGAAGGAGTTTCTGTACTTTTCCTAGTCCCAGGCCTGCCAGCTCCCACACACCTGAGTGCCCCCGCAGGCAGCCAGAGCACACCGAGGAGTGGACCACCAGGGTCTGGGGACCCTCCTCTTCCCACTCCCAGCCCCCACTCCCTTCCCCGATCTCCTCTCCACTGCCCACCGCAGCTGGAGCCGGACCCAACAGGAGGAGGCGGGCATCATTTGTTCCCTGATATGCCCTGGCTGGCTTAAAAAGAAGTTGGCTCCGCTGCAGAATGGGGGACAGAAACCACTGCCAAATATCCTCGACATTCCTGTTTCAAACAAGTCAAATCCAGGGGCGCCTGGGTGGCTCAGTCGGTTAAGCCTCCGGCTTCGGCTCAGGTCAGATCTCACGTTCGTGGGTTCGAGCCCCGCGTCAGGCTCTATGTGCTAACAGCTAGCTCAGAGCCTGGAGCCTGCTTCCAGTTCTGTGTCTCCTTCTCTCTGCCCCTCCCCCTCTCATGCTCTGTCTCTCTCTGTATCAAAAATAAATAAAACATTTTAAAAAATTTAAAAAAAAAAAGAAGAAAAAAAAATAAAACAAGTCAAATCCAGAAACAAAGGAAAAGAAGGGAACGTGGATCCTCACGGCCCGCATCCCGCTGCGGACCGCACTGCCCTTAGTGCTCCGGAGCGTGGTGCCCCCGGATGGGCCATTCTGGAAGGCACTCGATTACCGGCAGAACCCGGTACTGCCCAGAGGACTGGGGATGAGGCACCAGCCTCGCACGGCCAGCCACCCACTCGCTCCGCAAGGAAGGCGGGCTAGGAAGGAAACCCAGGAGCGCGGGCGCCGCGCACCACCGGGAAAAGGGCGAAAGGGGAGCACGGATGAGTGCGAGCAGGGGAGCGCGGGGGTTCGGTCAGGGCTGCAAATTCAAGTTGGTCAGGCTCCCCGCGGGACCCTTCCCAAGTCCAAGGTAGGAAGGCAGTGGAGGCTGCCCTAGGAGACCGAACCGCCCAGGGGCCCCGGCGACCCACTGACGCGTTTCTCTTCTTAAAAAGCCCGCAGCTTGATGAACGCCGGGGGACAAGGCAGTACCTTCCGACGTGAGTAGTGCGGGGCAGCCGGCCCAGGAGGGGATTCCCAGGTGGCCGAAGGCCCTCCGGACCGACGGGCGGGGGCAGGAGGCGCCGGCGGCCCGCGTTGCGCCCCCTCCCCGCCACCGCGACCCCCGGCGTCCCC
>NC_043708.1:493094-516367 GCF_006229205.1 Suricata suricatta | reverse complement strand
GTGCTGTCAGGAAAAGCCAAGGTGAGGTGGGCACCCTGTGCACACAGGCCTCCGGGATAAGGGGGCAAGGAAGAGGGAAAGAATTCTGGGCTGGACGGGAGCGGAATTTAAGGGAGGGGGAAGAGCCGGAGACCCCTGGAGGGTTGTGCAGAAGGTGGGCAGGTTCTGAGCGGGGCTTGGAGAGCATGGCGGTTGCGAACACCTCTGGGAGGTGGAGAGGGGGGATGTAGAAAGTCCGCTTAGGGTACCGCAGTCCTGGGTGGGGAGACTATGGGCTGTGACCAGTGTGACTCTGAACAAATTTAAAATGTTCGTTCGTCAAACAGTGGAAAAGCTAGGGAAAATTTAGCTCCTAGCCACATGCCACACAAAAGGTTAAATTCCTTAATACACAGATACTCTACCAGCGAAAGCAAGGGGAACGAACCGATGGAAAGTGGGCACAGTTCAGGGCCTGTAACTGGTGAAGAGGCAGGTGCGGAGCCTCACAATAGGAGCCAGGCGTGTGAAAGCCGCTTTCGATGCCGCTTCACGCCCTTAGATGGGCAAGAACCAAACCGTCCTCTGGAGTAGGGGTGTCTAGAGCCGCCGCTGTCTTTTACCCGACACGCTCAGCACAAAATGAAAAAGTAACAGGCATACTTAGACACAAAACCGAAATATGGGGGGGAACAAGGTAAAAAAAAACACATAAGAATAGACTTAGGGGTGATCCTGATATTGGAATTATCAGATTTTTAAAAACAGCAATCATTTTATTCATGAAAATTAACGATAAGGAGAACTAGAATGTATTAAAAAGACTCCAGTGGAAGGCGCAGCGTCGACCTTACACGCGGTGTTCTGGAAAATAACGGCCAGCAGCACCCGAAGCAGCCGGAAAGGATGGCGGGAAGGAGGAAGGACAGGCTGATCCTCTCACGGCCTCACTTCCAGCTTCCAAACAAAACATTAGCAACTCCAGGCCCATGAGAAGGCCTATCACAGCCACGTTAGGGTCATTCCAGGAGACAGAAGGTTACAATTCCAAACCAACCAGAATAACCCATGACATTCACAAAACGAAGGAGGAAAAATTAGCAGAAATTCTCGCTAGGTGGAGAAGAATCACCTGATAACATTGAACCCATGTCCCTGATAAAACACTTAGCAAACTTAATATTCAAGTGCAAGGTTAGGAACAGTCCACAATACCACCTCACTTCTGACACCCACCACAAGCTGGGGCCACCAAGACCACCCTCGGTTCGATAACTCAGTACAAAGACTCACTGACTCGTTGAAAACTTACAGTCGGGCTTATTACTGCGAAACTGTGCAGATTACAGTCCTGCAGGGGAAGAAGTGCGTGGGCCGGGGGCTTCCACCCCAGATGGCCCGAGGGGGCCCACCCTGTATTCTGCTCCGTGGTGTGACCCTGCACGCCCCCAGCACTCACCGCTGCAGGCAGGACAGCCAAGGGGGTCCGGGGTCAGGAGTCAGCAGCAGATTTCTGCTCCCACACTAATACTGGACATTGTGGGGTGGGGGAGGGGGACAAATAGGCCAGGAAAAGGGTTTGAAAACACCTGGAATCGTTATTCCCAGAAGCTGGGGTTTTCGAATGTAGAAAGTGTACAGAACCGCGTCTTAGCCCGGAGTGCTGCCGACCCCAGAGCCCCCAGACTGGGGACTGAGACCCTGGTGAGTTGTTTTCTCACAGTTCTCGAGTTTGGAAGGCCAAGGGGAGCCTTCTGCCCCCAGGTCTGGTTTCTGGTGACGACAGGGGACAGCAGCGCCAGGAGAGGGACAGGGAGGAGGAGAGGGGGAGAGCTTTTCCTGTGCGAAAGCCAGCAGCCCCGTCAGAGCAGGGCCGCACCCCTCCCAGCTCTTTTAAGTGCGTGGGCCGGGGGCTTCCACCCCAGATGGCCCGAGGGGGCCCACCCTGTATTCTGCTCCGTGGTGTGACCCTGCACCCCCCCCAGCCCTAACAGCCCTGCCTCCAAAGACCGGCAAACCAGGGGTCAGATCTTGGACATAGGAAGTTGAGGGGGACACGATTCCATCCGTAGCAAATCTCCAGGTAAGTGGACCGAATGAATAGAGAATTAAGCATGGCCATCAGATAATCATATTTGTGTTTACAAGTAACAAGCCACTACAACAAACATGGTCTCAGGGGCGCCTGGGCGGCTCAGTCGGTTGAGTGACTCTTGATTTTGGCTTAGGTCATGATGCTAGGGTGGTGGGATTGAGACCCATACTGGGCTCTGTGCTGAGCGTGGAGTCCACTTGGGATCCTCTCTCGCACGTGCTCTCTCTCCCTCTGCCCCTCAACCAGCTCATGTTCTCTAAAAAAAATGTTTTTAAATGTTTTAACGATACCATTGCCAAGCACCAAAAGCACGGGCACCAGATCATTCTGACTCCAGATGAGTAAGTGCTTCCCGGAGCCCACGAAGCCCCGCTGGGAGGTCAGGGGCTGTGTAAGGGGGTGTCCGGGCCCCCCTGGAAGACGCACCCTTGTAAAGATGCCACTTCTCTCAAACTTACCTGTAGTTCAGTGTGCTCCGAATCCCAACCCTCACTTGCTTTTGTGGACACGGACAAGTTGATCCTAAAATCTGGAAAGGCAAGGGGCCAGGAGAGCCGGGAGGTCTTGGAGAAGGGCAGCCACGCTGTGAGTTGGGACAGCCGCTCCGGAGACCCGAGGGGCAGACACGAATTCACAAAGACGCTTGAACCTGAATGTCGATAGGAGGGATTCTCCATTATAGCCCCAGCAGAAAACAGGCCAAGCGCCCCCCGCAGGAGCTGGGCACACGAGGCGGGCACACCGCCCGGCGCACTGCCAGCTAGGACAGTAGCTGTCACTGCCCTCAGCAGCGTGGACGGACCTCAGAACAGAACATTTAGAGAAAGAGCCAGACTCCCGAGCGCACGCCCGTTCCACAGACGGAAGGTTCAGATCAGGTGGAGCTACTGTGAGCAAGGGGCCGGTGAGGCGGGGGGAGGCCTGGGGAGACTTCTGCGACCCGGGGAGACTGTCTGCACTTGGTCTGAGTGGAGGTGACTAACCCTTGTTTAATACGGTTCCACTGGGAACGTTCTCCATTTGTGCTTCAATAAGGAAGCCGATTAAGATGTCGGGTCAGCGTCCACGGAAGCAGGCCCAGGGCCACCCAGGCAGGGCAGCGGCCGAGGGGCCGGTTGCCAGGAGCCTGGCGTCTGCCTCAGGGCCCTCACCACACGTGCGTCTGAGCCGGTCAAGGAGGCCGGTCTCCTCTGCGCTGAACAAAGCCATGCGTGTGGCTCTCTGGCCTCTTGCAGAGCCGCCTCGACAGCCAGCCCCAGGGAGCCTGTGCCCGGGCACCTCCAGACAGCAAGAGGGGAGCCACGGCCCCGCCTGCCCCCTCGCACTCTGTGACACCCGGGCTCACCTGGGACACGCTCTGGGGGGCCACTGGTCGGCTCCGATCTTGCGGGCAGAGGCGGGGAGGTGGGGTGGGGACGGCACAGAGGGGCCTCGGAGGCCATGAGCCACGCGGCCCTGCCCCGGAGATGCTCCCAGCTCACCAGGTGGTGAGGACCCTCGCTGGACCCCAGCCCCGACACTGTCCCCTTTCCCAGAATCTCGTGTCCACTGCTGCAGGGGTGGGGGCTGGGCAGGGGACACGTACGCTGCCAAGTAGAGCAGGTCAGGGGGTTCCCCTCACCGGTCCGGCTTCGTCACCCAGCCCTTTGGACGTGGCCATGCGTAGATTCACACTTCGATGCGTCGACTTTATGTCAACATTGGGAACATTGTTGTAAACATAAATGTGTGACTTCTGAACCTCTCCCACCAGACATCTTTAGGTGGGCAGAATCCTGGAAGGTTCCTCGTTGTGCTCTTTTTGTTTACAAAAGTTAGAAAAAAGAACAAGAGTGACCTTACGGAATGCTTTCCCGTGTGCTGCTAGGAGCCGCCGTCGCCAGCAGGGCTTCCGCCACGTGAATGGCAGGAGGCAAGCTCCAGCAGATGGGCTCCTGCTACAGCGAGAAACCCGCCCAACCCGCTGGGGCTGCGAGGGGACGGGCGGGGGCCAGGGAGCCCAGGTGGACCGGAAGCCCCTGGACTCCTCCCCGCACGCCCAGTCCCCGCCACCCTCTGCCTTGACCGGCGCAGCCCCTCCGCCTGGGTCTCTGGCCAAGGACCATGTTCTTTGCTCGTGCAGAGCCCCACCCCTCTGCTCCCAGCCAGGCGAACGGCCCAGACCCCCTTGGCACCCGGGGAAGGGGTCTGACACCCGCACCAGCCGAGCAGGGGGACCCTCCCCTCTGTGCGGGTCCAGGCCTCAGAGGCAGGCAGAGGGTCATGCCCTGAAAATGCTCGTGGTAGCCCGTCCCCACAGCATAACCTCGAGGTGCACACGGGCCCCACAGTGCCTGAACTCGCAGATGCCACCCGACCTGGGTGGGCAGCTGAGATGGCGACCTTCGGGGTCCCCGCTGTGGCAGGCGGGGTTCTCCCAGGGCTCCCTGCACGAGCCTGTGGCTGTGCTGTGACGTGGCAGGCGACCTGAGCACCCGGACTTCCGGGGGGGCCTGACCCGGTCGCACAAGTCCTGGAAAGAGGCTGGCAGCAGGAGGGGAAGGCGCAGCCCCCCAAGAGAAGGACCGGGGCGCCCCCGCCGGATTTGGATGGGGAAGGGTGGTGGGAAGGCGGGACAGACACGGGTTAGGCCTTGGGTCAGTTGGGTCCCCTTCCTCCACGACGATCATTCCTGACCAGCCTGGGGGCGAGCAGCCCTGCCCTGCCTGTCCTTCTGCCCCTGGGTTTGGGCCCAGGGTGGGCTCTGATTTCTTCTCTCCTGAGCAGCAGGACGACAGGCGCTCTGCCCATCTCGGCACCTGACAGCTGGGGCTGAGGCCGCTGGGAGACGACTGCGCGCCGGGCTCCCCTGCCTCCCGGTGGGGCGGTGCGCATGGGCTTCTCCCGCCGTGGGAGCGGGGGTCTCAGCCTCCCCGCCGCTTTGAGCCCTGGTGGCCCCAGACTCTCCCTTCAGGGGCTTTGGGCCGCAGTCTGATGTGTCTTTATTTTTTAAACTGCTTTATTGAGACGTAGTCACACACCATACCACATACGTCTTCAAGAGTAGCCAGCGGTTTTACGCCATCCACAGGTATGTGCAATGGCCCCGCAGGAAGCCCCCTGTGCTGCTCCCCCACGGCCCCTCCAGCCCGGGACTCCGGGGGACTCCGAATCCGCTTTGTCCTCACAGATTTCCCCGTTCTGCGCGGTTCCGAGAAATGGAACCCTGCTCTACGAGGCCTTTCTGTCTGCTTCTGTCTCTCCGTGCAGTTCTTGAGGTCCGTCTGCGGCTGCCGTCGGGGTCCGTCGGGGTCCGTCGGGGTCCATCTGCGGCGCGGGGCCGGGTGTGAGGGCGTCACTCTTCTGGGCTCAGCCACGTGCCCCGGGGATAGACCGCGTTTTGCTCCGCCGGTTTCCACGCTCCGGCCGTCGCGCGCCGCGGGCCTTCGGGAGCGCGTCTCCGTGCGCGCGGTGCCGTCAGCCTGGGGCGGCCCGGGGTGGCTCTGCCCGGCGGAGGGCGACTCCTGCCTGAGTGGCCGTTGGGAAACCGCCAGGCCGTCTCTCGGAGCAGCCGGCCCCTCTCCAGCCCGCCGGCAGGGGGCGAGGGCCGTGACCTCTGCGCGTGCGCACCTACGCTCCTCCCCTTCTGCCGCGGGGGTCCCGGTGGGTGGTGTGCGCGGGGAGCCTGCGGGAGGGCTTCCTGCCGCCACCCGCCGCCCCGGCGCCGAGTCCTGCCCTGCTGGCCTCTGCCCCGGACCGGATCCGCGAGTGCGCCCCTCCCGAAGCCCAGTCCTGAGCCCCGCCCCTGCCCCTGGCCTGGGGGCTGATGGCACTGCCACTGGTGCTGTGGTGTCGTTTGTCACCAAGGCTAAAAGCCACTGGTCGTTTCTCTCCTTCTCAGACCCAGCTCTGGGCCTAGGAAGCTTTCAGGGTCAGCCCCCCACCTTCAGCCGGTCCCCCCGGGTGGCTGGGCTTCGCCTGCCCCTTCTGTGGCCTCCTGCGCCCTTAGAACGCAAGAGCGGCGCCAGTGAGGCGGTGCTGCCCCCTAGTGCCCGCACGCGGCACCTCCAGGGGCCGCCAGGAGCGGGCATCCTCCAGGGACCCCAAGGTGAGGTTCTAACCCACTTTGAGCACACACCCTGTGTGAGGCCAGCTTGAGCCAAGGACACACATGACACACACAATGATTGTCCCCAGAAGCCCTGCAGGCATTTACCCAAATGGCGAAGACACACAGGGTGTAGCAATCTGTCCAGAGTGAGCTGTCTTCGGGAGCCCCCCCTCTGGACCCCTCAGGAGAGCCTGCACGGTCCCTCCCATGGGGCAGGAGGCTTTGGCTGGGGACATGACACCCCTTCTAGACCGACTGCAGACCCAGGAGTCCCAGAACTGCCGGCCTCTCCTGCCGGGCCCACCTGGCTGTGCACCTGTGGACGCTGCCACCCGCGGAGCCGGGAGGGTGGGGCCGGCTGAGCCCCCCCCCCCCCCCCCCGCATCTAACGTGACATGCCGGTGTATTCGTCAGGGCGGAGGGTGTCCGGCAGGTTGGTTCTGTGCGAGGGCTCCCCAGCTGGCACGGTGCTCTCCCTCACGCATGGCCATCGGCCCCCGCTGTCCCTCGAGGAACAAGAAGGGGACTACTCAGGCCCAGGCCCTGTCCAGGGAGCTGGGAAGGCTGCACTGGGCAGGTAGCAGGGTGGCCCCCAGCCTGGGAGCCCACTGCCCACCCGTCTGGGGACACACTTGAGTAAAAGAGCCTAGGAGTGAGGGTGGTGGGCTCCAGGTGGGGGGCCACCCTGCAGGGGTCTCAGGGCTTTCACCTGGGGCACTGGCCTTGGGACTGCCAGGGTGGCCCTCTTCCCTCCAGTGCCCAAGGGAGCATTTTGTGGAGGGGACCAATGGAAGAGGGGAGAGCAGGACTAGAGTGAATGAGTGAGGCAGTGGTGAGGGAGGGGAAGGGGCAGGGCAAGTGGGGGAGGAGGTGAGGGGATGAGGAGGCGGAGGGTGGAGGGAAGTGGGATGGAAGGGTGAGTGGGGGGTGAGTGGGAGCGAGTGGGTGGGAGAATGAGGGGTGAGTAGGGGTGAGTGGGTGCGGGTGATGGGGGCAAGTGGGTGGGGGAATGAGGGGTGAGTAGGGGGTAGGGTGAGGTTAGGGGAATGGGTGGGGGTAGTGGGGGGGATCAGTGAAGGTCTCATGTTCGGATATCTGGTCTGCTCACCAGCACAACCCCACTGCTCACCAGAGAAGTTTCTGGAAGCAGGACACGCCAGATGAAAAAACACGAAAGTTCTGTGGTCAGCGAGAGCGGACAGCACTGTCACTAACTGTCAAGAAGGGGAGCACTGCCTGGAGGACGGGACAGACACGGGTTAGGCCTTGGGTCAGTTGGGTCCCTGGTGCCCAGGCCAGCCCGTGCCTCCCACCTCCCCGGCTGCCCCCGTCAAGCTGGGGTTCGGGCCTGGCGCCCTCTGCCTCTTGCCCCCCAGGGTCTCAGACTCAAGGGCAGGGCTGGCCTTGCTCCCTGGGCGCCCCTGCATCTGCACCGGGGCCGGCACGTGGCCAGAGCCCAGCCCTCAGCTAACACTTCGGCGTGTGGATTTCTGGGCATCTCAATGTGGACAGTGAGCAGACTGGGCCCTGAGCACAGAGTTCCTCCTTGTCCCCAGCGGTCACCGTCTCTTCCCATATCCATTTTCTGATTTCATGGGTCCCCGTGCTGTCACGGCAGACATCCTCTGAGACCCCCAGGGAAAGAGACCCTCCAGGTCACCCCTCCTGGCCCTAGACCCCGGCTCACCCCGGCGCCAGCCTCTCTACCTCACCCCCACCGGCCCCGCCCACCAGGCGTCAGTCCCCGCTCAGCGACCTGTGGCCAGAGGAGACCTGCTCCGAGGCCCCCGCCGCCCCCAGGGGAGAGCTCGCACAGGCGCTCCTGTCAGAGAACGTGCTCCCACAGCCTTGGGCCTCCCCGATGGCCCTAGAGGAAGGAATGCACCTGACAAGGGGACTGGCACTTGAGACTGGTGTGTAGTTTTGCATTTTTATTTCTAACCTTATTTCCAAATGAATCTTTTTGATGCCTGTCACTATAAAGACCAGCCGTGGACAGCGGAGGGCTGCCTTACAGAGACGGGAGCACAAGGTAACGTGATGGCCCGGCACAGCTCGGGGGTCCCTGGGGAGCCCGGGCTCCCGCGCTGGTGTGCAGCCCACCGGGCTCTGTTTGAGCGTGAGCTGCAGGTGTTCGTGAAGTGTCTGAAGCAGAGGTAGTGGGTCCGCATGAGGTAGGTGTCGTGGGCCTTGTTACAGATAGGGAAACTGAGGCAGCAGTGTGCCCTGGCCGAGGAAAGCTGGTCGGGGTAGAGCCAGGACATGGCCCCGCGGCAGACCCAGTTCCAGGCTCCCCCCACATTCTGTCTGCGCCTGGCGGAGGGCCTGGAGGCCTGGGGCCACCCCCTGCTCACTGCAGAGCCCCTTGGGAGCCTGCAGTGGAGGCACTGAGGCCTGGAAGCCTTGACGTGAAGGAATCCCCACCATTCTCGAGCCTCTGCCCCTTCCCACGTGTCCCCTGCGCTCTCGCCCCAGGCGCCCTACAGGAGGTGCCCTGAAGCAGCTGGCACCCCAGCCCAGGGCCACCCATGGGGTTCCGGGCAGCCCACGGCATCACATGCGCGTGGCACAGAGCCCACCCAGCTAAGGGCCCTCAGGCCTGGGCCCCTGCCCCGCGGTCGGCCTCGGCTGTCCCACAGTGGGCTGGCGCTGCTCGTAGGGCATCTGAGACAGAGCACCGAGGTGCCCTGCTATGTTACCCAGTCGTCCAAGGACCACTTGCAGAGGAGCACGGGAAATAAAGCGTGCACACCACTGTGGGGGCTGAGCGGGGCCCCGCCCGGGCAGGGCATGTGCCCGCTGCCCACAGCACCAGGCTGGCACGCGGCCGCGGCCCACAGCCCTGCTGTTGGCTCCCAGCGGAGGGAGCCAGCGGGGATGCGTGCAGACGGAGCAGGTGGCCTACGCATCCGCAGCCTTACCTGGGCGAGCCGCCGCCTCGGTGTGGGGCCCGGGAGGAGCACCCGGGACCAGGGCCCTGGTGCGTGGAGGCTACAGGGGGTGTGCCTCCCGGAACGAGAGATTGGTGGCCAGTTTTCCAGAGGGGGCTTCCCGGCCGGCGCCATGGACGCTTGCCGGCCGGCTCAGTGCACAGAGCAGCCACACTCCCGGGTCCTGGGCTCCCAGGCCCGCTCAACAGGACGCTTCGCCCAGCCTCTCCGGGGTGCGCGGCGAGCCCCGTGTGCCCACCTGTGACTCGGGCAGGCCGGCGGTCCTGGGGAGCACAGAGCCATTTGTGAGTGTTGTGGGCGGCAGCACCTCCTCTGAGTCCTCAGGACACTTGAACTTGACGACGTCTGTCCTCCAGGAGTGCTTCCTCCGCTCCCTGGGGGCCCGGGACATTTCCTGCCACGAGCGGTCCATGGCCAGCACGTAGATGACGGGGTCGGCCACGCTGTTCATGGTGGACAGGCACAGGAACACGGCGGACGGCGTGTACAGCCTGGCCTCGAAGGCGCAGATGGAGCCCCGGTCCCCCCGGTAGTAGGAGAAGGCGACGGCTTTGGCCAGGAGCACCAGGTGGTAGGGCGCGAAGCAGACCAGGAAGATGGTCACCACGGCGACGGCCAGGCGCTTCACCTTGGCCTTCTGGGCGGCGCTCAGGCCCGCGCTCAGCCGGACGCGCCTGAGGACGCGCTGGTTGGTGAACGCGATGATGGAGAGGGGGGCGGCGAAGCCCACGGCAAAGCGGGCGTAGCAGTAGCCGGCGATCCTGCCGTCGGTGGGCAGCGTCTCGAAGCAGGTCTTCCTGTCCTCCATCTCGAACACCGGGTAGTGCACGAGGCCCACGGCGAGGAAGACGGCCGCCGAGACCAGCACGGCGGTGCGCGGGCGGCGCCGGCCCCGGGTCTCCAGGGCGTAGACCACCGCCACGAAGCGGTCGCAGGAGACGCAGCACAGCAGGAGGATGCTGACGTACAGGTTGCAGAAGAAGATGTAGCCGGTCAGCTTGCAGCCCCACGGGCCCAGGGTCCAGCGGTGCTCGTTCTGGATGTAGATGACCCAGAGGGGCAGGGTGGCGGCGTAGAGCAGCTCGCAGAGCGCCAGGCAGAACAGGTAGACCGCCAGCACGTTGCCCCGCCGCGCCCGGAGCAGCGTCACCCACGCCGTCAGGCAGTTGGCCGGGAGGCTCAGGGCGCACACGGAGCTGTAGGCCACCACCAGGAACACTCTGCTGTCCTCGAAGGACACGCCGCAGGGATTCTCCCCAGCAAGCGGGGTCGCTGGCCCAGGGCTGGCTACCGGGGTGCCGTTGCCTGCGGGACAGAGACACGCTTGAGGACAGGAGTCACTGGGAACCAAGAAAACACACGACTCATGCTCACTCCAGATGAGAAGCGCCAGGCGTGGGAGGTGTTTAAGCCTTAAAATGACTGTCGGATGTTTGGTCTCCAACCTGATGGCCCGCAGTCCGTGGGCTGTGCGGTCAAGTCCTTGCAGCTCACAGAGGTCATTTCTCCAAGGGGTGCTCGTGTGCTGGGAAAGAGTGTATTCTCTCTGTTTTACGTATGTCGTGTTTGCTTATTTTTGAGACAGAGGGAGACAGAGCATGAGTGGGGGAGGGGCAGAGAGAGGGAGACACAGAATCTGAAGCAGGCTCCAGCTCCGAGCTGTCAGCACAGAGCCTGACGCGGGGCTCGAACCCACAGACCCCGAGATCATGACCTGAGCGAAGTTGGATGCTTAACGGACGGAGCCCCCCAGGCGTCCTCTCTGCTGAGTGAGTGTACAGTCTGAGCCCCAGCCCCGCCCTTCCTTAGCAGCTGTCATTCCTTGGCCCCCACCCCTGCCCCCTGCTTGGGCACAGAACCATCTTGCCCACTTCAACCATCAGTTACGGAGAAAAATGTCGTGAAGGGGTTTCTGTACTTCTCTTTGTAGTTCTCTCAAGGTTTGCTTTATATGCTTTAGGCTGTTGTTAATTGGTGCGTTGAGTTAAAAACAGTTCTGATTTCCTCCTGATGAATCAGCAGCCCCATATCATTATGTCATGATGCTCTTTATCTCTGTGGTGGGCAGAATAACGCCCCCCCCAAGACGTGCACATCCTGATCCCAGAACCTGTAAATCTAGTGGCTTGATTGGCTGTGCATTTCTGGTTCTGGGACAAAAGGGACTGAAGTTGCAGATGGAATGGGGTTTGCGAACGGCTGGCAGTGGGAAAAGAGGGAGATTGCCCGGATTACCCGGGGGCTCGATGCCGTCACAGGATCCCGGAAAGCGGAAGAGGGAGAAAGACGGGAATGCGAATGGCCCCTGGCCGTTCTGAAGAGGCAGGAGGGGGCTGGCAGCCCAGGGACGCAGACAGCTTCCCCGGAGGCGGCGCGCAAGAAAACAGCTCCTCGCCAGGAACACACCCTGCGACACCCTGATCTTAGCCCGTTTCTCACTTGTCATCCCCAGAGCAATGAAGATAATCGATTGGCATTTTTAAGCCTCTATGTTTGTAGTAATTTGTATCAGCAGCCACAGGAAAGGAGTATAATTTCTAATAATGCTTTTAATACAAAGTCTTTCGTTTAGTACTTAATATAAAAACAGCAGCTCTCTTTTGATTACTATCCATTTGGATTTTTTCCCCAACCTGCTACTTCAAACTGTCTGCATCCTTCTGTTTTAGGTGTGACGCTTCCAGCTGGACTCGGAAATCCGACGCGCGTCACCTCTCAGTTACTGAATGCAATCCACTTAGACTCATGACACCGCCGATGCAGTTTTGTCTGTCTTCTCCACCTTGCTCTGTGCTCTTTTGTCTACTTTTTCTGCTTGCTTGTATTCCCCTTTTGTCTGTGGTTTTGAGTTGAACTGTGTCCCCTGAAAAAGGAGCCATGGGGAGCCCTGACCCCCAGGACCTTGGAACATGGCAGTTTGGAGCTGGCCTTTGCAGAAGTGGCCGGGGCGGGATTAGGCGTTTGGGTGGGCCCTCATCCCCAGGGACGTCCGCACGCAGGGCCGCACGCAGGGAAGACAGTGTGGGGACCCTGGGAGACGGCGGCCCCCTGCAAGCCTCAGAGGGCCGCTGGCACTGACTCTCCCTTCCCGCCAAGCAAGCAAACACATCTTCTCCATCTGTTTGGTTCTTCAACTCTGTCTCCCGCCTCTACTCCTTTGGAAATTATTACCAAATCAGGTTTAGTCTTTCAAGACCACCCTGGAAATTTCATATGCACCTCTGCCGTGTCTGGGGCTCCTCAGAGCCTGCGCTGTCGCTCCCCGGCCCGCCACTCCAGTCCCGCACGGGGCCCCTGTGTTTCTCACCTGCATGTCGGCCTTGTCCGCCCTGGCAGCCCCTCTGCCTCCCCCAGGCCGCCTTCCCGGGTCCCTCCTCCTGTCCCCCGGGCCACCCTCCCGGGTCTCTCCTCCTGTCCCCCGGGCCACCCTCCCGGGTCCCTCCTCCTGTCCCCCCAGGATGCCCTCCCGGGTCCCTCCTCCTGTCCCCCCAGGACGCCCTCCCGGGTCCCTCCTCCTGTCCCCCCAGGCCACCCTCCCGGGTCTCTCCTCCTGTCCCCCCAGGCCGCCCTCCCGGGTCCCTCCTCCTGTCCCAGGACGTCCTCTGCCAGAGCCCGAGCTGACGACAGAGGCCTGCTGGTACGAGCCCAAGGGGTCTGCCTGAAATGCTCTCTTCACCCAGGGGTCCTCTTCGGCTTCTGCACAGGGACACCCTGTCCTCCATCCCCTGTCCCCCTGTCGGTCTGGCTGTCCGACAGTGCGTGGACCCCACCGTGGCTCCCGGACTCCCAGGGCTCTGCCCGACTGTCAGACCCGCAGGCTTCCTGCCCGGCGGTGGGCCTCCTGCTCCCGGGCCTCCTTGTGCCGAGCCATCCGGGGGGCCTGAGTCCCTTCATCTGTGTCTAGTTCATCCAACGGATACAGCTTTCATCTCTGGAAACTCCATTTCTGGCTCCTTTCCAAGTCTGTCCGGGTGGCCTCTGGTTCAGTCCGCGCCCTGCATGCCCCCAACATGCACCTGTCACACCCGCCAGGCCACCCCGGTGGCTGGCACCAAGGACCCTCCGGCCCCCACCCGTGCCCTGCGGCCCGGCTCCACCAGCCACCGGAGACCCCACCCGAGCTCTGGGTCCAGCAGGCTGGGCTCCTTGGATTCACTCCAGCCCCCACGCGGGGGCTGTCCTTTGGAGTCCCGTATGCGGGTGACCCTTTCAAGCCCACGCCCACTCCCGCACACCAGCCGCGGCTCACCTGCCGTCCCCGTCAACTGGGCCACCAACAGTAGTGAACCAGGGTGTGAATGTGAAAGGACCCCTGTGCCTCTTGGGTCTGTGAATGTCCCTGTGCTGATTCCACTGAGATTCAGTAACAGGGGACAGTCACCACTATATGGAGTCACACAAAGTCCAAGGTCGAGAGACGCTCAGACGTCCCAATGCCCCAGGATGGAGGGCACCAGGTCAGTGCACAGCCTGGGACACTTGTGTGTCCAGGACGGGCTTCGGTCACCCGGCTTCAGGCCCCGGCACAGCCAGCGTCCAAACGCCGCCCTGTGAAGCTGGGCTGCTCGCGTCACTCGATCCTTGGTGGACGGCCGCCCCGCCGTCCCCACTCCCGCCCTTCGGGACCCGTGCTGCCAAGAGCGTGGGCGTGCAAGTGTCCCTGGGACACCCGGCTTTCACTTCTCTCGGGTTCACACCCGTCTGGGATCGCTCAGCGCCCGGCAGTTCTGTATCTGACTTCCTGGGGAAGCGCCAGACTGTCCCGGCGGCTGCCGCGCCCTCTCACGTCCCCATCCGGTGCTCAGGGACCCGCCTCTCCGTGGCCTCACCAACGCCAGCTGTTTTCTGAGAGTCGCCATCCTAATGGGCCACGCGGCCCCCTCCCCACCTCCCTCAGGCGCAGGGACAGGCCCGGCCGCCCCCACCTGCAGGCGAGGGCCTGAGGCACAGGGGCTGTGCGCTGCGGGGCCCAAGCTGTCAGCTGTCCCCTCCCCCCGCAGGAGGACCCGAGGGCCCCTGACCTCCTGGGAACAGGGCAGGAGACAGGCAACAGGCTCCTGGGGGCGTCTGTGACAGCCCTGGGTCACAAGATGGGCAAGATGGAGGCCCAGCCCTGCAGCCCTGTCCCTCGTACTTCCTGGCCCCTCAAGAGTCACAAAACAGACGCTTCTCCGGGTCACGATGGAGACGCTCCACCTTTGTTGTTTCTGAGGTAGTTTTTATTTCGATAAATTTGCTTTTGCGTGCTAAGTGTGGAAGTCATTCTCCCCATTTTGAGATGAAGTGCATTGTAGAAAAATTTTTACAGGCTCCCTCCTAGAAGTTTAAAGTCGGAGACATGAGGGGCGCTCTCACCTGGCATACTTGAGTGTTCCGATTTCGGGGAGGCTCCAACATGTACTCCAAGTTCTAGCACATGTCTATGTCTTCTTGGTCCTACCGAGAAGTTTACTCCAAGAGTTTAAAATGACCTGGACAAAGAAAAGAATGAAATGGCTTTAGGAAAATCAGATTAGATCACAGATTAAGTCATTTAACAGATGACTAAGTGCTTAGTGAGCATTTATTATGTGCCACATCTTGTGTTTATCCTATGGGATATAATAGTAGATCCTCAATATATAAAGAACACTGACAAATCAATAATAGAGGAAGTTTCAGAGCCGATGAGTAGATAATTTAGAAAAGACATAACAAAAGCTCCTAAAAATTCAAAAAGTGCTCAACTCCACTCATAACCAAAGAAGGGTGGACACAAGGGTGCCTGGGGGCTCAGTCGGGTAAGTGTCCGCCTGGGGCTCAGGTCATGATCTCACGGCTCGTGAGTGCGAGCCCCATGTCAGGCTCTGTGCTGACAGCTCAGAGCCTGGAGCCTGCTTCAGATTCTGTGTCTCCCTCTCTCTCTGCCCCTCCCCTGATCACATTCTGTGTCTCTCTCTCAAAAATAAATAAACGTTAAAAAATAAAAAAAAAAGAAATGTGGACATAAACATCAAAACAATCGTCTTTTTTTTTTTTTGCCTATCAGGCTGGCAAAAATAAAGAACTTCAATTCTTAGTGTTGGTGAAAGTGTGAGGACCCGGGTATCTTTCCTGCCTCGATGGAGCGTAAACTGCATAAATGTTTCTGAGCACAATTCTGCAACATGCTTCCAGAAGTCTTCGATGCACTTAACTTTTGATCATGTAAAATCCTTTCTAGGAATTTCCCTGGTGAAAGAATCACCCAAAGTGAGAAAAGCGTGTGACTAGACTGTGTGTCTGGAAATGACCAGGAGAGCAGCTGCCGCGCAGGGGAGGGTGTGGGCGGGTCTGGAGCAGCCACAGGCAGGTCTCTCTGCTTCCTTCCCTCAGCAGAGGCAGCCCCGTCCCCCGCAGAGGGTCTGGGGCAAGTGCTCTAAACCGGAGCCCCGCGGGGTGCTGCGGGCGGCAGGCCCTGCGTGTCTCCGGGCGGCGGCGGAGGCTGGGCCCAGAGGGGCTCCCACGCTGGCCCCCTCTCAGGGTGTTCCCAGCAGGTAGATGCCCCAGGAAGCCAGGGCGTCTGCCCAGAGCGACAGAAAGTAGGACCTGCACGTCAACCCAGAGGAGTCTAGAAAGTGGTTTCCCCAGTGATGTCAACCCTCTGAGGCTGACCTTCAGGCTGGCAGGTGCGGCCGGAGGGTCGCTGGGCCTTCCCATCCCGCCCCCAGTCTCGGGTCAGCGTCCTGCACGGCAGGAAGTGGGGCCGCCCCTGGGGGTCCTCTGACGGGTCTGTGGCTTGTTCTAGAAGGCCCTGCCCTCAGAGAAGATGGTCCCAGGAGTTCCCGGCTGCGACCCAGTGGGGTCTGCATAGTGCAAGCCTCCAGAACAGAGACCCAGGGGTGAGGGGGTGAGCCCAAGGAAGGGGGGCCCCGGAGGAGGGGCTGCAGGGACACCAGGCCACCTGGAAGGCACAGAGCCTTTGCCCTAACTCTCGAGTATGCTGGAAGCTTCTGGAAGCAATGAGGAGGAGCCCCTTCCCGGCCACGCTGCCGGCCTCCCCTGGAGGAGCCAGGAGGGGCGGCGTCTCTCATAGCTGCTTCTGCAAGTGCTGGAGGAAGTGGTGACCCAACCGAAAATGTGCGCTCCTCTGGAGTGGGGCCCCGGAGGCCAGGCTCTGAGAGCACAGCTCAGGGCGAGCGGAGTCCCGGGGCAGCGCCCACGTGGGTGCCAGGTGCTCACGGCCAGGTCTGGGGCCACATCCCCGGCCGCCAGGCACCTCCAGTGCGGCCCGTCCCCGGCCAGCGCCCAGCGGCCCACCCTCCCCTCGCAGCCTGTCCTGGTCCACCCGATGGACACATGGCTCCGGATCTCAGCCCGTGGGTGTCCCAGGGTCTTCCTAGGCCCGGGGACCCCGTATCCTGTCCTCCCCTGCTCCCCTCCCCCACCGCCTCTACTTTCTGTTACTTTCCTGTATCCCCCCTCCTCATCCCTGGAGCTGACAAGCCCCAGGGCCGACCTACGCCCCACTCCTGCCCAATCTTGGTGGGTCCCTGCATCACCTTGGTGTCCGGGCCTGGGGGGGGGCGGCGCTGACCCAGGCCTGTGGGGGTTGGGGGCACTGGTCCAAGCCTGGGGTGACGCGGGGGTGCTGGCCGTAGCATCCAGCATGGCCAGGGTGGCAGTGGGCTGTCCCTTTTGGGTCCCCACCCCACACCCCAGAGCACCCTGGGTCTTCCTGGGCCCGGCTCTCCCACAGGACTGGGTGTTTTGTGGGGGCCAAGAGCTACGGGCAGTTGCTCTGTGTTCCCCCATGCAGCGGTCCCGCCAACCTCCCCAGCCAGGCACGGTGGCCAGCTCCTTCCCAGAGTCACCACAGTACAGTGGCGTGGGGATACACAGAGTGGGTCTCAGGTGTGGGGCAAGGGCAGTGACAGGCCCTGTGGGACGGCCCAGTGCAGGTGTCAGGCCTGACTCAGCAGCTGGCTGCTCCCAGCCCAGGGACACAGGGAAGGGCCGAGCCTGCCATGCCTGGAATGCCAGCCGGGCCTGGTGGCCTTGGGGGGGGTCTCTGTCCTTGGTCTGTTGTCTCAGGAGCTGTGACAGCCACACAGCTATGGAGCATTTGGGCCCAGGTCAGCCTGAAGCCTCCTCCACCTGCCCCCAGGCCCCTGCCCAGGCTGGGCATGACCCTGCCCTCAGCGTCCCCAGGGGCCCACAAGCCCTCCCGCCCCCCACTCTCCTGCCGCCAGCTGCTGACAGCCTCTCGTGGCTCCGGGCCTCCCGGTGGCAGCGGGGAGCGAGCGCCCGCAGCGGCCTCCTCTGGGCTGTTTGTCTTCAACGCAATCTTGTGGTTTCCCGGGCAAGGGCGCCGCCTCCTGTATCTGCAGCGCCCCCCGCCCCCCCTTCTCAAAATAAACGCTTCAGCTCTGACGCCCTGGCTTTCAGACAGACCCAAAAGCACAGCCGCAGGAGGCGCCCTGTCCCCGTCCTGACGTGTGGCGGAGCCCTCGGGGACCGTCCGCGGTTTCTGGGGCCGCTTCACCACTGCTGGACGTTTCGGGTTAGTCCAAGTTGCCCACAACCTCACGCCCGGCCCTGACTCCCCTTCTGTGTCAGTGCTGGGAGTTCCTGTGCTGCCGGCCTCAGACGCCCTTCCCACGCCGGGGCCAGCCCGCTGCTCTTCCCGTTTCGATAGATTCTTTTTGCGTAGACTTTGCAGCCCAGCGTGGGGCTCAGCCTCTCGACCCCGTGCTCCACCGATGGGGCGGCCGGGTGGCCCCTCCTCACATAGATGTCAAATGCACGGCTTAAAACTTCTCTTGCAAGGTGCCCGGCTGGCCCGGTCGGCAGAGCACGGACTCTTGATCTCGGGGTTGTGAGTTTCCTTAAAAATCACGTTTTAAATTCATTTCATGTCTTTGGTAACAAACTAGATGCCCCCCCCATCCATCTCGATTATCATGTCCCCTGCTGCCCCAGGTGACTCTGCCTGCCCCTGCCCCGGCAGGTCCCCAAGACCGTCCTGTCACCTCCCGAGAATGCTGCAGTCCCACTCCCCACCCTGCCGGCCCAGCAGAGACCCCACTGGCCGGCCTGTCGCTCCTCTTGCGCACATGGCCTGGGCGGCTCCTGGAGGCCCAGGTGCTTGTATGTCCCCAGAAAACAGCCCGAGAATCAGCCAGGGTCCCGCAGTGCCCAGGAGGTGCCTCCCTCCACCCGGGGGGACCCTGCACCCGAGCTCCAGCTCGGCCCCTGGCTGGGCGGCCCCTCAGGCACTTGGAAGAGGTGAAGTGAAGGACTCGGGTCAAGACCCTTGGCCGAGCCCCCACCTTCGCGCCAACAAACGTCCTCAGCCCCCCCCCCCCAGCACGAGGAGCTGTGACTTACTTCGGGAGGCAGACCTCGCACTCAGAGCTTTCAGGAAGTAGGGGTCCAGGCGCACTCTCTCTCAAACTCCCCTCCCGGTGAACAGGTCCTGAGCTCCCCCGGAGGCAGACGCAGGGAAGCAGCCCAGACCCACTTCTCCTCAGGCTCCTGGCTGTGACGACATCCAGGGACACCGGCCCCACGCCCTGCGCTCACTGGGGACCTTCCCAGCTGGCTCAGCCCCCACGCGGAAGCCCCTGTGCGTGGCCGCCCCGGACCCGGGAGGCCCCCCTGGGCAGCGATAAGACTCACAGGGTGGCCTCCCTCCTCACTTCCCCTGCTGGGGCAGGGCTCCCTCGCGGGAAAGGGGCTGGGCTCTGGCCCCGGGGGCCCAGCTTCCTGCACCAGGTGCTGCCCAACCCCCGCAGCCCGGCTGCTGGCCCCTCATCTGGCTTACAGGACCCTGACTCGGTCCTGACTCTCCCAGTCCAGGGGGGCAGGGGTGGGCCCCCAGCACTTCTGGGATGACTGTCCCCAGCCCTGCAGCAGGGACAGTAAATGGTTGCTGATCTAAGGCAACTGCGCCCCTGGGCATGTTCAGGCGGGGGGCGGGGGGGCCTGCAGAGAACGACCCCCATAATGCACTTCCCCTAAGAGACTTTCGGGGTGCAGCCTGCCTCAGGCTGCAGGGTCTTACGGCCCTGAGCTGGGGTCCCCTCAGGCCCGCCCTAAACAGTGATTTCTCACTGGTGGGAGTGGCTGCTGGGTACCTAGAAAGCTGGGCACGGGCTATGCCTAGGTCTGAGCACAGGGCTCACCGCAGCCTTCCAGAAACATCAGCCTGGGGCCTGGCCACTGTCCACGAACACCACGGGCCTCCCGGGTCTTGGGCCCCAGGGCAGCTCTCCCAGAGGGGAGCCCGCAGGCAGCCTGAGGCTTGGAGGGCCTGAGACCCAGCGCCAGGGGCCTGGTGGTCCCGGGGGGGCTGAGACCCAGCGCCAGGGGCCTGGCGGTCCAGGGGGGGCTAAGACCCAGCGCCAGGGGCCTGGCGGTCCAGGGGGGGCTGAGACCCAGCACCAGGGGCCTGGCGGTCCATGGGAGGCCAGGCCTCAGCAGGTCCACGCAGGACGTCCACAGAGGGGCCCATGTTCTCCAGGCTCCCTGCACCCCCCACACCGTTGTGACCTCTGTGCCGTGCCAGTGGGTCAGGCATGGCAGCTGTGGAGTTGGGTCAGCTGGATCCTCCACCCCCTCGGCTGTGCGGCCTCTTGTGGGCACAGGCTCCTGGCCAGGGAAGGGCGTGTGAGGCGGGAGAAGGCCTCAGGGAGGGCAGGCTGCTGAGACCCAGGGACCGGCTCACCCAGCCAAGGGGTCGCAGCCTGCTCCTGAGGGCCAGCTGTCTTCCCGGTGGGGGGCCCCCCGGATTCCTGACCCCCCTGCCGGGAAGCTGCATGTGTCTCCGAGTGTCCCGTCCACCTCATCACGTCATCCCACCAGGAGCGAAAGTCACTCACCATTTTGGACAGGTCCTATCGCCACAGATTGAATTTCGGAAGGTGGGAAAGGGTGGGCGGTGGTGACTCTTGGCCACCTGCCCCCAGCTCTCGGGCGCCTGCCCAGGGGTCCGCACACCTAGCCCGGACGTCCACCTGCTCCCGAGGCTGGCATCTTCCTGACAAAGACCAGGGACCATGACGAGCCCTCCAGGAAGCACCACCTGGACTCAGCGGATGTGAGGACCTGCGTGGGCTTCGTCCAGAAACATCCGTGCATCTGGGTGGAATTCGGGCCCCGACTCAGCACCTCCTCTCACCCGCCCTCCGGGCCTGCCCGGCTGCCCCCAGGGGCTTTGACAGCGGGTCCCTTGAGCAGGTCCGAGCAAGGGTGGGACACGGCAGCCGGTGGGGTCTCCGCTGGCCGGCCTCCCGGCCCCCATGACCCACAGGGATGACTGTTTAAGGTGCCCTGGCGATAGAATGTCGAGCCGCGGATTGGCTCACTTGGGTCCTTCTAGTGTCATTTAACGTGTTCTTCTGTCACCTGCTTCCCCACGTGGGCACAGCTGTGCTTCTGGCCGCGGCGCCTCCGGAGACGGGTGACCGCACAGCTAGAGGCTCACCACCTCTTCTTTGGGAGTGCAGTCGGCCAGTGGGTGGTCCTCCCCTCCTCCCCTCCCTCCTCCCTCCCCCTCCCTCCTCCCTGCCCTCCTCTCTCCCCTCCTCCCCTCCCTCACTTCCTCCCCTCCTCCCCTCCTCACCTGCTCACTTCCTCACCTGCCCTGGGAGCCCTAGTGTCACTTCGAGTGCCGCCAAGGCAATATTTCACTTGCTTTGCTAAGTGCTGATTTTCCAATTATGTGATGCTATCCGCTGGCCGGCATGTGAGGGAGGCATGTCACCACCACGTTCCTTGGTGACGCTCTGCAGAGGTGGCTGAGGACTCAGAGCCTCTCTCTCTCGCTAAGGACTCGTGGATCTGTAGGAATGTGGCACATTACACGTAACGTATCATCGGCAGTTTCAACCAGTATTCGGTGTACGTCTCAGTGACATTAACGGCGTTCACGCTAGCCACTGCCTCCACTGCCTCCAGGACTCGCTCGAGGTCCCGGACTGAATCCCTGTCCCCGGGAACCACAAACGGCCCTTCCTGGTGAGCATCACTCTACTGTCGGCGCCTGCGGATCTGGCCTCTCTAGGGAACTTCTATTTGTGGGTCATACAGGCTTAGTCCTTCGGTGACGGGCGCGTGTCACCGGCTCAGTGTTCTCCAGGCTCACCCGGCTGGAGCGGGGTCGGCACGTGCAGTGCGTGGCTGGGCCGCGCCTCACGTGCCCGTTCCTGTGCCGTCGCCCACTGGGCGGTGCCTCTGGGGCCTGGGGGACAAGGCTCGCAGCTCTCCATGTCATCAGTGTGTCTCAGTGAAGCACAGACCTCATCCTGAAAGATGCCCAAGTTGTCCCAAATTTGACAGGCTGCCCACGCTGCCTCTGGGGGTTGATGGTACGGTTTGTCCCTCCAGGTCTGCTGTCGCGGCACATTCTCTCCATCGGTCATCCGTGCCACGTGGGGCCAAGCCCCCCTTGCTGTAGGCCCGCGGACGCCCGGTCCGGCTCGCCGGCAGTCCAGACAGGTGCTTCCAGCCCTCGACCGCTCGGCGCCTGCGGCCCCCGTGGTGGAGGAGGGGCGGGCAGGGGCGGCCGGGTTTCCTCGGGAGACGCCTGAGCTCCCCCACACACAGCCCAGAGGGGCTTCCAGGGCAGCTCTGACGAGCGGCCTTTCGAGGGCGGAAGCTGGGGGAGGAGCGGGGCTTTCGAGAGCCCCCCCACCCCGAGAGACCAGTGATTCTGAAAGCCTCATGCTGAGTATGAGCCACAAACCCCACTTCAGCCCAGAACAGGGCCGCCACAGATAATCATGCTGAACACACGGGGTTTTCTCTCTCAGAGCTGACCTGGGAGCGTCCCGAGCCTGGGGAAGCTGGTGCCTGATCTCATGGGCAAAGATGGCTGTTTGTGCTCCAGCCTTCACATCTGTATTTCACGTGTCGGGATGGGAGGGAGGGAAGCAGAGGATGGTGGGGCCCCCGCCCTCTAAGGAGGCGTCCCAGGTTTCCCCCCAGTCCTTCCAGTCCCTGGTGCTCAGGAGCGCAGGGCCGGGGTCATGCCTGGCTGCAGGGGAGATGGAGGTGCGGGAGGGGACAGATGCTGCCTCGGGCCCGCGGAGTCCGCAGCTTCTCTTCGACCTGGCGAGTGGGGGTGCCCAGCGGGTGGGCCCAGGGACGAAAGTGCCCAAAGATGAGAAGAGGGACCAGAGGGGCTGATCTGAAAGAAGGATGGAGGAGACTGGAGGCCAGACGAGCTGGGGACGAGGGGTCTGGGACCCCTGGGCCATGACGGGTGGGAGGAGGCCCAAGCAAACCCTTGGCGGTCGGGCCTCCGGAAGCAGGACGGCACGGAGAACAGAGACCAGACTGCATGGCCCCTGAGCCGCCAGCTGCAGGAGCTGCTGCCTCCGTGCGCAGGACAGAAGTCCGCCCTTCTGGGGAGGGTGACACCAAACAGCTTTGTTGTCCACCCAGAGTGTCCAGAAAGGGCCACCGGCTCTTCTGCAGAAAGTACCAAGTGATACTTGGGTGATATTTTGCTGTTGCACACTCATCGCTACCTACCGGAGCCCTGCAGAGGGGTCACAGCCACCCAGATCCTGCTGTGTGACCAGCCGTCAGCCCTGTCTGTCTGTCCCTTGAGTCCATGAGCCCTGTGGGCCGCAGGGCCACACCCCATCGACTCTGGGCCCCTGCGCGTCCTCCCCATCAGTGAAAATCATTCTCAAAAGATCACAGGTAGGTGCAGCCTCCAGACATCCAGAGCTAGTGCAGTGTGGGTGGACGACCTCAGATTACGAGGCGTTTGGGACACAATGAAGGACCCCTTCGCCCAAGAGCGCCTGCTCCAGGGAGTCACAGAGCAAGTGGGAAACAGAACAGTAAGTGTCGGAAGAAATAAGAGGTCTTTACATCCTGGGTGCTGCAGGGGGGCGGACAGCAGGAAACAGCGGGCCTTCCCTGCAGGGGGAGGACAGCAGGGGACAGCGGGCCCTCGCTGCGGGGGGGTGGACAGCAGCGGACAGCGGGCCTTCCCTGCAGGGGGAGGACAGCAGGGGACAGCGGGCCCTCGCTGCGGGGGGGTGGACAGCAGGGGACAGCAGGCCTTCCCTGCAGGGGGGAGGACGGCAGGGGGCAGAAGCAGACAAGCAGACCCCAGGCTGCATGTGCAGCTGTGGGACCAGGCGGTTCAGAGAAGACCGTGCTGGAGGCAGGTCGGCCGCCC
>NC_043708.1:484209-492994 GCF_006229205.1 Suricata suricatta | reverse complement strand
GTGGGACCAGGCGGTTCAGAGAAGACCGTGCTGGAGGCAGGTCGGCCGCCCCGGATGCAAAAGGACCTACGAGTTCCTCCAAAGCACCGGGAGGCCCGCCTTCTGTCCCCCCCAACCCTGGCCACTTCAGGCAGCACTGTCCAGATGGCCAGGGGCCGAGGCTCACAGAGCATGGGCGCCAGTGTCGCCTCCTTTTCCGGCTCGTTCCTCCAGTCCCCACGCTGCCAAGGTCGGCCACGGATGGGAAATGGAAACCTGGTCCCTCCCACAGGATCCCTCCTGCTCTGGAGACCCCACCACCGTCCCCCCCTTGCAGCTCATCTACGCCAGGCTTCCCCGGAGGTCCCCAAGCAGGACAATGTCTCAGCCAAGGGAACATTCTTGGTTTCACAACTGGAATGGGACGCCCCTAATGTCTGTGGGGGACACTGTGGGTGACGCTACACTCCCCCTAAGGCACAGAACGTCCCCTCCCCCACCACAAAGCATCACCAGCCCCCGAACACTGATAATGCTGCTGGAGAGCCCGCAGCCTGTGGGCCCCGGGCACCGCTCTGTGCCCCCGCCCCCGTGAAGAGGGTGGGCCGGGCACCCAGGCTGCCTGCTGCAGAGAGGAGGCCCTGGCCCTCAGCACGCCCCCCCCCCAGCCCTGGGCAGCCCCCCCCAGCCAAGGCGGCTTGCCTGGTGCCTGGTGAGACCCTGTCTTGGCCACACCCCTCCACCTGCTGGAGACATCGGGGCGTGGCACCTCCTCCCGCCCCCCACCCCCCACTCCGTACCCTCTGCAACACAGAAAAAAGCAGAAGTGCCCTGCGGAGGGGAATGCCAGGGGTGGGGCGGGCGGGGGCTGCGGTGAGCCCCCTGCTCACCCCCCTCCCCTAGATGGCACCTCCTAGACAGCAGCCCCTGCACAAACACTGATCTCTGAGTGCGTCACTCACACAGGAAGCAATCTGGTTTCCTCCATAGGGTGTCAGGGCTCCACGGGGCTGGGGGGTGCTTACAGCCCAAGGAGGGGCCCCTCACATCAGCAGGCACCAGAGGGAGGCCACTGTGGCTGCCCTGGGAGTGACGTCACAGTCCCGGAGTGTGACTGGAAGCATTGCAGGGGACTTGGGGCCTGGAAGGGCGTCGGGGCAGAAGGACGGGGACAGGAGGCTGGGAGGGGTGGGTGCCCCCTGGGCCTGCAGGGACAGGAGGGCCAGGACCATGCAATGCAGCTGGTCTCCTGGTGGGGGGGGCAGTAAACCCTTTCTGGCCGGGGCCAGGTGCTCCGTCACATGCTGCTCCACCCCACGTCAGGCTGAGGGCACAGCCAGAGGGCAGCGTCCAGGCCCATGGCCCCGGGACCGGAGACAGAGGAGGCAGGGGCGGGGACCGGGCATTGCCCCCTGGACCACTAGGCCAGGGGGCTCGAGGGCTCCCAGAGGAGACTCAGGCCTGAGGGACTCAGAAGCTGGGCAAGGCCGCACTACTGGTCACCTGCCCGCAGTGAGGTGGGGCCGCGCCAGGAGTTGGGGGGTTGCAGCTGACCCACTGCAGAGGTTATGCTGGGGGAGGTGGAGGGCCCGGGGGTGGAGGGAAGGGGGTGTGAGGCTCTGACGGCTCCCCGGGAGCAGCAGAGAATGCTCCTCCCCCTTATAGATAATCTAGGTCAGAGGCAGGAGCTGTGTCCACTTCCTGCCCCTCCCCTGCCCCCAGGGCTGAGGCTCCCCTCCGGGTGGAAAGGGCATCACCCCATCCAGAGGGGGACGAGGCCTCAGCCGAGCCCTCACCCCACCCTGCCAGCGCCCCCCCAGATCACGTGCTCATCCTCACAGGCGTGTGCCCACCCGCACACAGGAACCCCGGAGGATCAGGAGCGTGGGCACCGCTCAGCCCTCCTGGGGCCCACCTGCCCTGAGCGGTCCCAGCCGGCACCCCCCTGGGCGTGGCTCCCCTGGCGTAAGACGGGGGGTGGGGCGTGGGGGGGGCAAGCTGTCACTGCACACGCTCGGCACTGAGAAGCAGGCGGGGGCAGGCGGGGGCGTCCATCCCCGCAGCCACGTCCATTCCCTCCGCTGTCGGGGATCCCTCCGCTGTCGGGGATCCCTCGAGACTCCGTGTGTGTTTTCAACCCATGACCCTGGGACATTACTCTTGTCTTCTGGAATTTCTTTCGCCGTGCAAATCTGTGATCTCCTTGGATACGTTACTTAAGTATTTCATTCTTTTTGATGCTATTGAAGGTAACTCTGATTTCTTGATTTGCCGTCCAGGCAGTCGGCCATGAGCGCCTAGAAATGCGGCGGCGTCCGCGTGGACTTCTCCCTCGCCACCGCATTATTGGAGCAGGTTTCTCGTGACAGGTGGGGGTGCTGTGCACGTGGGGTCCCATCGTCCGCAAACAGGTAGTTTTCCTTCTTCCTGCCAGGTTGGATGGCTCTGGGGCGGGTCCCCTCAGCCGCCGGTGCGGCCGGTTCGCACAGGGCGCCCGCCTGTCCTGCTCGCTGTGTGACCCCTGCTCAGCAGATGAGCGTCGTGGCCACGTTCCGCAAGAAGCCACCCCAGTGCCACTGAAAACTGTCCCTTCTTGCGGGAGGCTGTGCGCCACCCTGCGGGCCTCGGGGACCGCCGTCCGCCCGCGGTTCTCCTGCGGCCGAGGTGATGGCACAGCGTCCGTGGCTCCAGGTGGCACCTCCGAGCCTGGTCGTTGGGGGGGGGGGGGCGGCTCAGCGGACAGGCTGGGCTCTCCAGCGGTCAGGACCGGCGGCCCTGCTGTCACCTCGGGGCCGCCCGCCCCACCTGCCCGCCGGCTCCTGCCGACCCCCAGTGCCCACAACGGCGACTTGCAGACGCTGCCTCAACGCGCTCGCTGCCCCAGGGCTCGCCAAACTTTTCCTTCCTGTTTTCCTGGTACTTTGTCGTCTCACCTGTGTCCAGCGATTCGGACACACGGTGGTTCACGGCATTCTCTCGTTCACCCTTTTTCGGAATTGATTTATTTTTTGCATTTAAAATTTTTTTAATTTACAAACAGTAGACTTCACACTGATATTCAGACCTATGGTCTTGAGAGAGGTACACTGCTGGGTCCCCTCTCCACCCCAGGTCACCATGGGGTCACCACAGGGTCCACACAGGGTCACTGTGGGCCACCCCAGGTCACCACGGGGTCACCACACGGGTCAGCACGGGTCACCAAGGGTCACCGCACAGAACAGGGGCACGCCCAGCCCCCTGTGCTGCGGCCCCTTGCCGGTCAGTGCTAACCCCCACCCCAACCTCTGGCAACCACTGGTTTAGTTTCCCTCTCTCTGCACCTGCCTTTTCCAGAACATGCCAAACAGAACTATACAGCCTCGTGAACCTGGCGTGTTTCCCACAGAAGATGCACGGACGATTCATCCGTGGAGGGCAGGAGAGGGGCCCTCTTCGTGGGCCTGCCCCGTGTCACCTCACGGATGCCCGGGCTTGTCACCCTCCGCCAGCGCTCTTGCCCGTCCTTGGTGACGATCCAGTGAGCTGCTGGCGAGAAGCCCAAACGGGCTCCTGCATGAGTGAGTCCTCACTCCTCTGAGAGAGCTCTGGGCACGGGGCTCACACAGTGAGAACCCCCCTGCGCTGCCTGCCCCGCCCCCACCGCCCCTGCGCTGCCGTCCTAGCTCCGCTCCGGCCCCCAGACCACCCTGGGGGTTTCGCTCGCATCTGCCTGATGACCCAGGACGGGGGGGGGGGGGGGGGGGGACACCTGCTCCCGGGCCGTCCGGCCGCCTTCCTGCGGCGCGAGAGCCCCCCACGCGTGCCGCTGCAGCCCCGGCCGATCCCTGTTACTCGCTGGTGCCTTTCCTCCCTCCCATTCCTTCTGTTATTCCTAGAAGTCGGCCTCTTTCATCCGTTGCTTACCTTTTCAAATAACGAGCTTTTGTCTTCACTGCCCTCTATTGCACCCTTGTTCTCTATGTCATTGATCTCCAGTCTTACTGTTTCTTTCTTACTCTTACCTTTATGTTTCTTTTTTATTTTTAAGAGAGACAGAGCGTGAGCAGGGGAGGGGCAGGGAGAGGGGGAGACACAGGATCCGAAGCAGCTCCAGGCTCTGAGCTGTCAGCACAGACAGGAGACTCATGGACCACAAGATCATGACCTGAGCTGAAGTCAGACCCCCAACCGAGTAAGCCACCCAGGCGCCCCTCCAATCTCACTTTTATCCCTGGTTCTCTCTTTCTCTCTCTCCTCTCCTTCGCTCTCTCTCTCTCTTTGGGAAAGAGAGAGCACACAAGCTGGGGAGAGGGGCAGCGAGAGAGAGAGTCCCAAGACTGACGTCGGGCTCCTGCCCCCAGCTCTGGGGTCATGACCTGAGCCAAAATCTAGAGTCAGACGCTCAACCAACTGATCCACCCAGGAGCACCTTTATTCTGTTTTTCAACTTTCTTTGGGTTTATTCTGTCTTCTCCCCAACTTTTTTTAAATTTCACTTACAAAATTGAGGATAACTTATGCACAGTTCGGTTCACCCTTTCCAGGATGTGGGTCCAGCTTTTGACAAATGCATGTGGTTGGGTAACTGCCAGCACCACAGGCATAAAACCTCTCCATCACCCCCCAAACTGCCTCAAGCTCCCTTGTGGCCGCTGCCTCCCCCATGCTGTCTCCCTGGCTGCCTGAGGCCTGGCCGGGCTGCAGATCCTGAGGCTGCCTCCCGCCCACTGCTGGCTCCTTAGCAGCCTCACTCGACGCACTCCCCTCTGCACATGCGCCGCCTCAGTACCTTTCTCTTCTGGTGTTTTATTTATTTTATTTTTTTTTTATGTCTTTTATTTATTTTTGAGAGACAGAGAGAGACAGTGCAAGCAGGAGAGGGTCAGAGAGAGAGGGAGACACAGAATCCGAAGCAGGCTCCAGGCTCCGAGCTAGCTGTCAGCACAGAGCCCGATGCGGGGCTCGAACCCACGAACCGTGAGATCACGACCTGAGCCGAAGCCAGACGCTTACCCGACTGAGCCCCCCGGGCGCCCCAACGTTTATTTTTGAGAGACAGAGAAAGCGTGAGTGGGGGAGGACAGAGAGAGAGGGAGACACAGAATCTGAAGCAGCTCCAGGCTCCCAGCTGTCAGCACAGAGCTAGACGCAGGGTCGAACTCATGAACTTCGAGATCATGACCTGAGCCGAAGCCGGACGCTTAACCGACAGAGCCCCCCAGGCGCCCCCCCGTTCTGGGTATTTTAAAGTTTCATTACCATCTCTTCTTTAGCTCACAGACTGTTCTGCATTCCGAGAGAATGTGTCACAGTGCACGTCTATAAAACTTTCCCCAGTGCTGGGGAAACACTCAGCAAGGTTAGAAGATTCACACAAGGAAAGCCCGACGCCCACCCATAGCGTCCTGCGGTTAAGCCCTTCCTCTACCTGTTCTCTCACACACCCCTCCATCCACCTTTCTTCCATCCATCTGTTGGGGAGGAAAAAGTTTCCTCTACCCTTAAAGTTTCTTCCAGCTGCTCTATTGACATGAGACAGATTAACGGAAGAAAACAAAATAATTTTGTATGCACAGGAACCGCCCTTTCTCTTCTGATCTGGAATTTGTACACAGGAAGAAGCAATGCGGCCCTGGCGACGGGTGCCAGTGGGCGCCAGCCATCTGTAGCAGCCCCGAGGATCCAAGGACCGCAGGACCTTCCTCGTGGCTTCCCCTTCACCAGGGCACAGGGTCTGGAAGCCATGCTCTCAGCTGAAGCGGTCCCTCCATGATATGATAAGAAGTGGGGCCGTAGGAACAGGGAGAGGTGGAATGAATGGACAGAGAGATGGCCGGGTGGACGGGTGGGCGGATGGATAGATGGATAGATGGAGGGGGACACAAGGGAGACGGTTGGCGAGAGGGAGGGTGGCTGGCTGGCTGCATGGCCGGTGGGCCAATACAGACGGCAGACGGGCTGAGGCCTTCAGGACAAGTTTCCCCCAAAGTTTCCCCTCAGCTGGTATGAGGACTATTTTGAGCCGAAGACAATCAAGACCCTGTGGCCTCCGGAGAAACTTCTGTCCCTTGTTTAAATACCTAGAAGAATCTAAATTGGGAGTCTTTCCCAGGATAAAAGTTGTCATCAGAGATGCAGTTTATGTGACGCAACCATGTGGCAGGGCAAGCGTCCGCCCTCCTTGTCATCACCCTGTGACCTGCCCTCCTCCTTTTTGAAACCCAGGCCCCTGTCCCATTCCTTACCTCCGAAGGCATCGATGCCTGTTTGCCTTCTGTCTTAGAACCCCTGGTGCCCTGGTGAAGGGGAAGCCAAGACAAAGGTCCTGTGTTTGGATCCTCAGGGCTGCCACCGATGGCTGGTGCCCACTGTCCCATCCCCTGGGGCCTGCATTGCCTCTTTTTAGGTACAAATTCCAGAGAAGAAAAGGGGCAGGGGTCCAAGGGCTCAGAGGTTGCTTCCTGGGCGCCAGGCAAGGGCCAGACCCTTCTGTGGAGTATGCAGGGTGTGGACCACCCAGGCCTGCTGAGTTAACCCTTTACGGCACAGGTTCAGGAAAGGGCTCTCGGACGCAGAAGCCCAGCCCTGTGGGGCGAGCGGAGAAAGGGCTTAGGGCAAAGGCAGAGGTATTGACAGACACAGGGTGGCAGTGAGGTGAGCAGGCGAGGGGCAGGCGGGCAGGGAAGGGAGTGCGCCTCTGTCAAAGTGCAGATTTGGGCTTGGGTACATCTGTTTAAGCTACTCCATGGTAAGTATCGTTTCAGCCTCCCCAGGGGTCTGGGACAGCGTTTTCTGCCATCGAGCGGTTGTGCATCTCAGGATGGAGGGGATGTGGCCGTGTGCCGCCTGCCCTGCGAGCCCAGGGCCCGGGGCCTCGCGGTAGCCAAGGGCCACAGCGATCACCTGAGCCTGAAGTCTGGGTTGGCAAGCAGGGCACAGAGGGGCCACGTGCAGCCTGGGGCCTCCCTGGGGACACAGACCTGTCCTCTCCCTCCATCCCCACATCCCCCCAGCTGCCAGACTCCACCATGGGAAAATGAGAGGCCACATCCCTGCACCCCACCTGGCCCTCACTACCCCCGAGAACACCAGCAAGAGAGGAGAGGAGGGGCCAGCAGAAGCTAGTAGCTAGGACCCCTGGCCTCTGCCCTCTCCCCTGTCCCCAAATTCTGCCCCATGTACAGTCAGGAGGGACGCTGCTGGCGGCGTGATGCCGGAAGGCCTGCTGACTCCTGCCATGACCTTGTGTTCCTTCCGAGTAGTGGCAGGACCCCAGGCAAGGCCATGGCTGGAGGAGGGGGGCAACCCCACCCACTCCTCCCTCCATGGGGCTGGACCTGGTCAGGCAGGCATCTGGGGAGGGGGGTCTCCGGGCAGGAGGGGGGCAGAAGCCCCCTTTGGGTACAGTGCCTTCAGGCTGGTGCCTGTGGCTAAGCTTTGATATGGAGTGGGGGTGGGGGTCACCCAGAGAGACTGGGCTCCTTCACCCCCTCACCCCCGCCCCCCGACAGTCACCGACTAATGACTCAGGCTCTACCACCTGCTGGAAAGTCAGCTGGGAAAGTTTGTTTTCGTGATTCAGGGAACCCCCGGCTACCTTCAGATAGAAAGTCACCAGATCGCTTCCGCAGTGACTGACATTTCCCCAAACCACAGACCAGGGAGGGGTGCTGGGGTCAGGGTCAGTTTCCTGGCGGGCAGGAAGGTAGCCCAAGCAGCCCGAGGCACAGAGGACTGTCCCTCAGTGCCCCTCCCCTTCTCTCTGAGCGGTGCAGAGCCCCTGGCCCCCAGATCCCTCCATCCCACCTCCTCCTGGCTCAGTGCTCGTCTATGGGGAGGGGGGCCCACATTCCTGACCAGCCACAGCACCTGGGCCAGGAGAGACAACGTGCCCGCCAGCCTGGGGCCTGCGGGTCTGGGCATGCTCAGTGGCGTTCCCCATCTGTGAGCGGCCAGCCCCTGGTGGGAGATGTGCCCTCTCAGAGGCCCCACCCCCATGGCTGAACCCTGATCCAACGACCCCCAGGCTCAGGTCAGGAGACTATAGTCCAGACGACACTGTCCTGGCTCAGCCACGCCCCCAGCTAAGCCCAGGGCTCACCTTCCTGTCTCTAGCTCGGCCTGGGTCAGCCCTCCCGCTGCAGGGACCCCCTTTCTCCTCGGGACCCGGAGAAACAGCAGCCTGCGAATTCCCCTCGCCGCCTCCGGGCCCAGCTGCAGTCAGACCCGGCTCTGCCCTGCCGCCTAGTGGCGACTGGCCGCACTGCGCCTCCCGGCCGCGCTCCGGGGGGTCTCTCCCTGCCCCGCGCGCGCTCACTCCGACCCCCCAGCCGGGCGCCCGTGCCAGCGAGGGGACAGTGAGGGGCAGAGGAAGGGAAAGGCGGCGCTACTTGGCCGCCAGCCCAGCCCGCGCTCAGGGCTTGCTTCCCCGCCCAGGGCCGCCCGCATCCCGCCACCAGCTCCTGAGGGTCCTCAGGACCCTTACGCTGCACCGGCTCCCTCGGCCTCCCTCCGGGGACCTCGGTTTCCCCAGCAGTGAAGGGGCGCGCAGAGCCCAGAGGTTCGGGGAGGGGTGGCGGGGAGGGGGCATCTACCCTGCGGGAGCGGAGGGGTCCCGGAGCCCCTCTACCGTGCGCATTCAGAGTCCGCGCTCCCTGCGCTCACCTCTCCCTTCAGCCCTACCCTGTACACAGCCCCCTGCCCCAACCGCCCCAGCCCCCTGCCCAAAGCTGCCCAGACTGCGGGCTCGGCCGGGCCTTCCTTGTGCCCCCTCCGCTCTCCCTCCCGCCCCCGGGCCGGCCTGAGCGCGCCGGGGCCTGTCGCG
>NC_043708.1:479725-484109 GCF_006229205.1 Suricata suricatta | reverse complement strand
CCTCGGGAATCCAGCGCCCCACGCCAAACCGCCGTCTGCGGCCGTGGGGGCGAAGCCGAGCGCGCTGACACAAGCGCCTGAAATCTCGGCGGGGGGGGGGGGTTGGGAGGGGCGGGGCGCAGGCGGTCGGGGTGCGGGGGAGCCTGCGGGTCCGGGGGTGGAGCCGGAGGCCCCGGTGGGGGGAGGAGCCGGCGGCCCCGGGAGGGGGGAACAGGCGGCCCTTGGGGGGAAGCCTGCGGGCGGGGTGGGGGGACCCGGAGGTCCCGGGAGAGGGGGGAGCAGGCGCCCCGGTGTACCCGAGGCTGGCTCTTCCCGTGGGGGCCGGGTGGGCACCGACGCCTCCTCCCGGAGCCTTCTGGCCCCGGGGCTCCCCGGGGGACCTGGCCTCTCACCCCGCCGCTGCCCCTACCCCAGGGCCCTGCGCCTAGTTCCCAGCAGCCGGAGACACCTGGCGAAAGGTCTGTGCCTCCGTTTCCGCGTTGAGCAAAAGGCGGTACTTCCATCAAAGCGTAGTTGGGGGAGGATTCTGCTGGAGCCGGGGAGAGGTGCCTGGTACCCGGCCAGCAAGCAGTTCTTGTCACAGTTAGGAAGACAAACGGAAGCAGGGACACAGAGTCTGCCTGGCCTCCCCCAACCCCGCCGCCGGGTTCAAGCTGGGGCAGGCTCACACTAGAGCATGGGGTGTGGGTGTGTCACGCGAGCGTGGGTGCTCTGTGCTCCCTCGAGTGTGAAGGTGCGTGCTGGTGGGAATGTGTGCTCACCTAAGTGTGCATGTGTCTGCCCTTGGGAGTGTGTGTGTGTGTGTGTGTGCGTGTGTACAGGGGCACACACCCACGGGTACTTCGGCCAGTCCCACTCCTTAGGTGGGGAACTGTGGAAGCATGTCTCATGTGCCAGCCCCTGGAGTCATTGAGTGCCCCCAGGGTTTGCCCAGCCTCCCCCCTCCCCAGACACCCTCCCCCGGAGCGCTTTCTCATCCTGGTCCAGGAAGTACAAGACACACAGTTCCAGGGGGAGGCAGGCTTGGGCCCCAAGCACAGATGTTCACCCAAGGGGTCCCAGGTGACAACAGGGCCCAGGAAGGAGGGTCAGCCCTGGCAGCGTCCCCAGGAAGCTCACACAGGGTACAGGCCACAGGACGGGGGGGGGGGGGGTGGTGAGAACTGCCAGCCTGGGAGGAAGTCCTGCGCTGGGGAGCTGGGGGTGTGGGAGGCACACAGGTGCCCCTCCCCACAGCCGCTTCTCCAGCTCCTGTCCCTGACATGGCACCTGCCTGCGCCCCCGCCGGTGCCCCGCTGCCCTCACAGTGACGGTAGCTTATGGAGCAAGGGCCATAAGGCCACATACGAGCCAACACTTGTCCCTTTGCCCTGGGCCCGGAGACCAGGCAGGAGTTGCCCCCCACCCCAGCCGGAACCCGAGCTGGGCCCCCCAGAGCCAGAGAGGCCCCCGTGTGCCCTCCACCCCACGTGGCTCCTCGCTGCCTCCCTACCCCCGCGCTGGGGGTGCTGGGCTGATGACCCTGACTCACGCACCCCAGCCTCATGCCTCTCAACCCAGACCCCTCCTGGTCAGAGCCAGGAGGCAGCACAGCGCCGGTGTCTGGACCCCAGGCTGGGACAAGTGGGGCACACGGATGGACTGGGAGCCCCACATGAGAGTCCCCATCCACTCATTCATTCATCAAAGTCCCATCGGCTCACTCACAGGCTGTCCTGGGTCACGAGTCAGGGTGGGCTTCTGAGGGAGGAGGGGCGGGGGGAGGCTTATCGAGGCCACCTGGTACTAAGGGCTGAAGAGGGGTGAAGGTCACGATCTCCTGAAGGCCCTGAGGGCTGGCCTCCACCTCCCCCAGCCCAGGGGTCAGGCCTCAGACTGACCACACCCCACATCTGTGCGCCCCTGGGGCCCTGGGGTCATTGCCAGGAGCCCTGCCAGCCCTCCTCTAGTCCAGACCCTGCCCCCTGCCCTGCCTTGCCTGCAGCCACCCTCCAGGGGACAACGGCCCTCCGGCCCAGCAGCCCTCGCTGCCCAGAGGACCTGCTCCAAGCTCCTGACCTGGCCTTTGCAGCCTGCGGAGCAGACACCCCAGGGTGAGGCTCTCCCCAGCGACCCCCCGTATCTGTGCCTGCACGAGCCCCCAGGGACGCCGCTCCAGCCCAGGAGCCCCTGTGCCCTGTGGCCCCCCCCAGCTCCTCCCCCAGCCCCTGTCCTCTCCCTTTGCTCCTCGGGTGCCCCCTCCACCTGCAGCAGAGGCCATGCCTTCCTCACCAAGGGACAGGTGGCTTTATACCCTCCGTGGCCACCAGGGGACGCCTGCTTCAGGCGCAGCATTAGGGTGCCTCAGGACCCCTGAGCTGGGAGCCGGGGTGGCACTGGAAGCAGAGGAGAGGCTTCCGGAGAACTCTGCCAGCTGGTGCTTGCGAGCCCACTTCCCAGGTGAGGAAACTGAGGCCAGAGAAGGGGCACCACCTACCTGGCTCTCGGGAGTATAAGGTCTGTGTCTTCAAGGTTTCACCGAGATCACCTAGAATCTGTGGCGTGGCCACGACCTTGCTGTGTGACTCTGGGGAAGTCACCTGACCTCTCTGGGCCTACTCCACCTGTGAGGTGGGGGTGGGAGGTGGGAGGGGCCAACCACTGGGCAAAGTGTTTTGCGTTGGTGCTCTGTGCCCTTGGGGGGCAGTGCCCCACCCCCACCCAGCACCGCGTGCCTCTGAAAGCTGTGGCCTTGCCCCTGTGCTGTGGGGTCTGCAGGGCACTCAGCTCCAGCCGGCTGGGCACTGACCCGCCCGGGGAGCTCGGGCTGCGGCCAGACGGGCACGGCCGCCTTCCTGCCGGAGAGCAAGTTGCCGCAGGCCGTGTGGACGTGTGCGTGCACGTGTGAGTGTGCCAGCATCCTGCTGCTCCGTGTGACCCCTGCCGGGGACAGCCCCCTCCCCTGACATGCTCCTCCTGCCCCCTGTTGGCCCAGAGTGCCCGGTGGGGGTCCGGGCTTCGTCTCCCCCAGGCACTGAGGGCGACCGCCCCCCTCACCCCTGCCTCGCTGCTGGCAGCAGACGCTCAGTCCCCACCCTCCTCACCTCCTGGCAAGGCGGACCCGTCTGTGGTCCTGCTGAGGCCCTGGAAGGAGGGCAGAAGGGGTGAAGTCCCCAGCCGGGTGCCGCCCACCTGGGAGCCTGCAGAGGCTTGGTTCCCACGCTCTGTGGTGCCAGCCCTGCCCCACCCTTGCCTTGTGGCGACCAGGGCACCCGGCGTGTGGCTGTGGATTCCGTCCCCTGGGGCCACAGATTCCTGTCTCAGTGGGCGAGGGCGGAGGACGGCTTTCCGCCCTTTGGTCCCTGCCAACTCTGGGAGCTGGCGTGCAGGGCCTCGCCAGCCAGGAGGGGCCCCAGGCGGGGCGGGACTTCCTGACTCCCCTCTTCTCAGCGGGGTGGTGGCCCTGGCCCCTCACCTGTGGGCCCAGGTCTGGTCCCCACCCTCACTGTCAATGCCTGGCCTGGGGCAGGGTGGAGATGGGGGAGGGGGCACCTGCCAGACCGCGCCGGTACCAGGAGGGGCCCCAGTCCCCGGCCCTGCAGACCCACAGCCCTCCCCTCCGCAGTGCTGGCGTCCTGAGAGGCACAGCCTCGTTGAACCTGTGTCCAGATGCCGCTGAGCACCCCTGACTCTGGCAGGAGGGGCCGCCCTTGAGCCCCTGAGAGAGAGAGAGGCTCAAAGCCCCCAGCAGGTGGGGTCTCATCAGGGACCCCTGAGAGGCCAAGGCCCCAGCAGGACAGCCGGCTCCACTCAGTCACCTGCCAGATGGAAATGACAGCAGTTAGCACCCCATCCCAGAGGCCACCTGGGACCTGCTCCGTCAGCCCTTGCTGCCCCTTGCTGCTGGGAGAAGGGACCCCAGGAGGACACCACCTGAGGAAAGGGAGGGCCCAGGCACGGAGCAGGAGCAGCCTGGCCCTTGGGGGACCTTCCCGCCATGGCCCGGGCCCTGCCGTAGGTCTCAGCGGGACTCGGGTTCTCTTCTGTTGCCCACCTGGTCAGGCCTGGCCCCCAAGCCCTGCCAGAGACCTGGGATGTCCCTTCCCAACAGGGTGCCTTGCCCCTCACCCGGGGATGTGGGAGGGGGCGGAGCCAGGCCCGGTCCCCAGGTCTACAAACAGGGACATGAGGCCTATACTGGTTGAGCAACCCGGGGGTGCTTCCTGGAGGAGGGGGCAAGGCTCAGTCCCTTGGGTGCAGGGGCGCGTTCTTGATAAAGCCTCCAATCCAGGTGAGGAATGGAGTGTGGCAGGGCCCACGGGGCGTCCGGAGCTTTCCGCGCGCCCTGGGCGGGGCGGGCAGCAGACCGCGCCTCCACGCCCGGCGTCCTGAGCGTGTCGCTGCG
>NC_043708.1:478248-479625 GCF_006229205.1 Suricata suricatta | reverse complement strand
GCCTTCAGGGAACTATTCCTGATGTTGGGCAAGTTGGGATACAGAGCCTTTGCTAAAAAGGCTCAAAGTTGTAAGCCCCAAGTTACTTAGTTGGGATACATCCTCATGGATGGACATAGATGGTTGTCTCCGGCCAGAAAGGTCACCATCCTCCACATACCCCCACCTAAATACCCCACACAACTGAGAGAGGTCTTGGGGTCGGCGGGGTTTTGCAGATTGTGGATTCCAGGCTTTGCAGAAAGTGCTAAGCCCTTGTATGAACTGACCAAAGACAAGAGTGAGTTTCAATGGAACATCAACAAGCATTTGAAACTCTAAACAGCTCTCTTGTTGGCACCAGCGCTGGGGCTTCCTGACAATACTAAGCCTTTCCACCTGTTTGTGGATAAAAGCAAATGGGTGGCCAAGGGTGTGCTGACCCAGACGCTAGGACCCTGAAAAGACCAGTGGCTACTTGTCCAAACGCTTGGACACAATAGTGGCCAGATGGCCCCCCTGTTTAAGGACTGTGGCCGCAGTGGCGTCTTTAGTTAAGGACGCAGATAGATACTTTCTCAGGGTGGACTAAGGCCTCTCCTACCAAGAGCAAGACAGCTACTATTGTGGAAAAGAAATTATTGGAAGAGATCCTGCCAAGGTATGGTTTTCCTTAGTTTATAGGGCCAGATAATGGACCAGCGTTCATGTCTAGGGTAAGTCAGGGAATAGCACAATTCATTGGGGCAGATTGGAAATTACATTGTGCATATAGACCCCAAAGTTCAGGACAGGTAGAAAGAAGGAGTAGAACTCTAAAAGAGACCTTAACTAAATTGACCTTAGAGACTGGTGGACACTGGGTAGCCTTCCTTCCCTTCGCCTTGTATCGGGTGCAAAACTCTCCCTACCAAATGGGTTTAACTCACTTTGAAATTATAGTTTTGTGAAAAACGTTGTTCTTTTTATGGTTGCTCACCCAGATTAAGAAATCTGTGATATTCCGGAATGTTATAAAGTATTTGTTTGTAATCTAGAGCATTTATGTTTTCTACTTAAACCATCTACAATTCAAAAACACAGTGAGTATTCCACCAATGCATTAGTCTTGATTTGGCTATCTCAGATAAAGGAGGTTTTTTTAGAGAGAAAAACTCAATACACTACTGTGAATGTAACTCTATTTCTGTTGTCTTTGAATATTTGTTGTTGGGTCTCAGGCTTTGTTAGTCTGTGAGGATGATATTTAAAATGTGGGTCACGCCTTTTCAAGAGACTTAAATGTGGACTTCACAGAGAAACCAAGAAGTTCAGCCCCTATTAAAGTTTCAGGCACCACTCTGGAGCTAAGGCCAGCTCTGAAGAACCCTCAACTTGGTGAGGTGATCCAGATCCAGA
>NC_043708.1:466860-478148 GCF_006229205.1 Suricata suricatta | reverse complement strand
CCGGGTTTCCCGGGCGGTGACCCTTGCTCGCTGGGGGCGGGGAGGGACCTGCGGGGGCGGGGCTGTGGCTGGGCGGGCTCAGGGAGGGGGGAGGGAGGCGAGGCCGGCAGAGAGGTGGGGTGAGCCTGGAGGGCAGGAGCGCGGAGGCGGAGGTGAGGCGGCCTGTGTGGTCAGGGAAGCAGGTTGGCACCGTCGCGACGGGGCCTGGGCTCGTGTCTGTGTCCGGGCTGCGCCCTCCACCTCTCAGCCCTGCTTCCAGGCCTCTATTAGTTCATTTAACACATAGCTGCGGGTCCCGGGTCCCGCTGTGAGCGGCACCCCTCCTGCCTTCCAGGGGCTTTGAATTTCGGGTAGAGGTCCACAGGGGCCCGGACAGACCTGGGGCCAGGGGAGTGCGGGGGAGTGCGGCCCCACCAGGGCCGGCCGTGCGGGGGGATGGGCTGGACGGCTGGCTGGGCGGCATTTCCGTCCTCCCAGCCCCAGCAGGCCTGGCTCACTTGGGCTGATGCCCCAACCCCAGCCCCGGGTCGGGCACTGGTCACATCCGCGCTCTGCGCTCTGTGGGCGGCAGAATAACTGAAGAGGTGCTGGGGGAGAGACCGAGGCAGGGAGTGCTCCCAGGGCAGGGGGAGTCCGAGGTGGGTCTTGACAGTTACAGGAAGGGGCCCCCCAGAGCCAAGCAGACCAGTTAGAAGCGTGGGGTGTCCTGCGTAGATGTGATTGTGGACGTCAGCGTGAGGCCGGGCTCCAACACGGCCCTGAGGGCGGTGGGAGCCACGGAGGTGCTTGAGCAGGGGCACTGACAGGGTCAAATGAGAGTTTCGGAGAGGTCACCCCAACAGACGCGGAGCGAGCATGCGGTGAGGGTCGGAGAACAATCCATCTTCAGGTTGGACCAGTTTGTACTGAATAGATCTCCTATTGTTGGATATTAAGGTGATTTCCAGATAATTCTGCAGTGAAAATCATTCTCCATCACTGTTGGCACTTTGAGTCGTGACAGATTTGTAGAGGTGAGTAAGGGCTTGGTGATCGTCAGCTGCCTCCTCCGGCCTCTCCCCAGCCCCTCTGTCGCTGGGACAGGGCGTCCTCCTGGGGACCCCACGGAGCCCCAGAGTGCCGCGGACTCCTGCCCCCACTGGGAGCGCCAGCCAGCCCAGGTGCCGTGGCTCAGCGCCCCCTTCACTCCCTCTTCTGTCCTCCAGTCTCCTTCACTCTGGTCCCCTCCTCACCTGCCTCCTCCGTGCCCTTTTTCTGCGCCCCGAAAACCCCAAACCCCTCCGTGTCTGTGCAGCGAGACATCTGTCAGGTCCCTCACTGCAGCAGCTCCCCAGGGCCCCAGATCGAACCCACCCCACTCTACCCCTGCTCAGCAGATGGCCCTCCAGTGCCCACCCTTCCCTTCCCCTGCCAGAACCCCGGCGTGGCCTCTTCTGCAAAGCCGGTCCTGCCGCTGCCCCCACTGCCTCCTTCCAGGCACACTGGGCGCGGCCCTGGGCTGCGGCGGAATCACCGAGAACCCGGCTGGCCTCCCCGGGCCTGTGGCCTCTCCACGTCCCGTGTCCAAGGCCGGGGCAGAGGGACAGCCTTCACCAAAGGTCCACAGAATGGGACCCTCGGCTGGGCCAGCATCCCAGGGAGGTCCCGTGACCGGTGGGGGACTGGCCCTGGCCTCTGCTCCAAAGGCCCCTGCAGTTCAAGCCCCCACCCCACCCCCACCCCACTGTCTGTGCTCAGGCAGGAGCTGACTCCAGGGCTCCTGCGGGGTCTGCGGGTCCCCCAGACCCACCACACGCACGGACACACACACACACAGGAGCTCGGCGGAGCCGGGCCGGGGTTGGCCTGCTGCGGCACGCCCTGGCATTCGGGGCCTCACAGGCAGGGCAGAACCCAGGCAGGCCGCCACCGCCCGGATGTCTCTCTCAAGAGTTCAAGTCATGAAGAGCTGAGCAGAGAAAGCCAGCACGGCCGCTGACCCGTGGCTGACCGCGTGGGGCAGTGGGGCCAGGGCGTCTCGCTCCGGGAGCCGGGAGGGCGTCCTTAGGAAAGGCCGGGTCCAGCACGACTTCCGGATGGGCTGGTGCTGGGGGCCAGGGCATGGCCAGCCGCGGGCCAGCTGGGAGCAAAGACAGACCGCAGGGCCCCCGATGCGAGCAGAGCAGAGCCCCCTCCACGGCTCAGACTCCCCGCGGGCCTCCAGACCCACCGGAATTTGGGGACCAGACCTGGCAAGTGTGCAACAGAGGGCCGGAGAGCCCTGGCCTTGCCCTCACAGCCTGGCCCCCAAACATGGCGGAAAGACCTGTCCGGCCTCCTGTTACAGCCTGGAATGATGTTTCCAGTTTTGGGGTTTTGTAGGGGGTTCCCTCGGTAAAGGACTTGTGGGTTCCGAGTTAATTCCAGGATATTGTATATATACAAATATATATAATATATAAATATATAATATAAATTAGATTATACACAAATCTATAATACATATACAAATACATATATCACATACATTAGATTTTATTTTAAGTAATCACCACACATGACTCAGGGTTTGAACCCATGACCCTGAGATCAGGAGTCTTGTGCTTCCCAGCTGAGCCAGCCAGGCGCCCCCATGCACATATTCTTTAAGTAACATCTTTCCTAGGTGTTTTTCTCAGTGACTTAGGGGAACCCTATCGATTTTCTTTTGAAAGCAGCCCTGCTGAACTCAGAACAGTAGTTACTTCCTTGATTATTTAGGCATTTCAGCGGAGTTATCATGTTATCTGAAAATACATGACATTTTAATTTGATTTCCCTTCATCTGGTTCCTAAACTACTGATTTCTTTTTCTCGTCTTGTTGCGTTGGACGTCCAGAACGCCGCCGCGCAGGATCTGTAGGAACGAGCACTCTTAGGTTATAAGTGACGGGTTTCTGTTACATTTGCCAGGATTGGGGGGGAAGGTACCCACGTGGTAGGGAAGGTCCCTCTGGTTCTTATTTCCAAAGAGTTTGTTTTTTTTTTAAATAATGAATCTGCATTAAACTTTGTCAAATACTTTAATCCGCGTCAATGTAAGAATGATCTTACTTTCCTTCTCTAACCTGGTGATTTGCTGCATTCAGTCTTCTCACTTGAACTATGCCTATGTTCCTGAGTAAAGTTGGTGTGACTTAACACACTGGTGGATTTCAGTTAGCTAATACGCTAAGCCTTTTGTTTTAGATTTTTTTAAATGTTTATTTTTGAGAGAGAGCGCACGGGTGAGGAGGGGAGGGACAGAGAGAGGGACACAGCGGTCCAGGGCTCCGCGCTGACAGCAGACAGTTCAGTGTGGGGCTCCAGCTCACAAAGGGCAGGATCGTGACCTGAGCCAAAGGTGGACCCTACGCGACTGAGCCACCCAGGCGCCCCGGGACTTCAGATTTTCAAACCAGGCTCGGAGCCCGCTGACCCTCTCTCTATCCTACACGGGCCGCTCGCCTACTCTTTCTCTTTTTCTGGAACACTTAACGCATCACATGGGTTACCGTTCCCCGGGGTTTGGTGGATTTCATCTGTGGCACCGCAGGGCGGAGTGTGTGCTGGGCAGGGCTTTGGCTATTGTTATGATTTTTTAGTGATTATTAAACTCTGTGGTTTTCTATTTCTTTTGGTCCCAATTCCAGTATTTTAAAATTTCTATAAATCTGGGTTTTCAGATTTCTTGGTGTGTGCTTTTAAAAAATTGTTTCCTACGGGGTGCCTGCGTGCCTGACTCTTGATTTCAGCTCAGGTCAGGATCTTACGGTTCACGGGACCGTGCCCCACGCTGGGTTCTGTGCCGACAGCTCAGAAGCTGCGTGCGGTTCTCTCCCGCTCTCTGCCCCTCCCCCACTCACTCTCGGACAGTGTCTCTCTCTCAAAAATGAATCAATAAGCATTTAACAAAAGGATTCCTACATTTAAAAGGACTCTCAAAAGGGCACCTGGGTGGCTCAGTTCATTAAGTTTCCCACCGGCTCCAGTCACAATCTCGAGGTCCGTGCATTTGAACCTGCATCGGGCTCTGTGCTGACAGCTCGGAGCTGCTTCGGATTCTGTGTGTGTCTCTCTCTGCCCCTCCCCTGCTCACACTCTGTCTCTCAAAACATAAATAAATGTTAAAACAATAATAAAAAGTAACGTTCATACAACCATAGCTAACTGCCCTTTGGTCCTACATTTTGTTATTTCTTTCTGTTGTTGTAAGTCAGTCTTGGAGCTCTGACTTCCTCACGGTTTCTTTTCTGTTTTCATTTCTGTTCCATCGTGATCGGCATTGTTATGATTTCCTTCCTTCACAAAGCTGTGCAGGGGCGCCTGGGTAGCTCAGTCAGTTAAGCGTCCGGCTTCGCTCAGGTCATGATCTCACGGTTCGTGGGTTCAAGCCCCGCATCGGCCTCTGTGCTGACAGCTCAGAGCCTGGAGCCTGCTTCAGATTCTGTATCTCCTTCTCTCTCTGACCCTCCCCTGCTCATACTGTCTCTGTCTCTCAAAATTTAAAAAAAAAAAAAAGTCGTATCATCATCTCTGATACTATTTTATGGGGTTTTTTTCACTTATTTTTTTGAGACAGAGAGACAGTGCGAGCAGGGGAGGGTCAGAGAGAGAGACACACAGAATCCGAAGCAGCTCCAGGCTCCGAGCTAGCCATCAGCACAGAGCCTGATGTGGGGCCCGAACCCACAGACTGAGATCATGACCTGAGCTGAAGCGGGATACTTAACCGCCTGAGCCGCCCGAGGGCCCCTCTGATACTATTTTAACTGTGTCCCACAAACGTTAAGTTGCAGAGGCTCCTCTACTGTTAAATTCTAAGCACTTTGTGATTTATTTTATGAATTTCTCTTCAATCCAATCACCGCCTAGTACTTAAAGTTTCTGAATGTGGCATTTTTAAAAATTATTTTTTAAGGTTTATTAATTTTTCAGAGACTGAAAGAGACAGCATGAGGGGGGGAAAGGGGCAGAGAGAGAAGGAGACACAGAATCTGAAGCAGCTCCAGGCTCCGAGCTGTCAGCACAGGGCCTGACGCAGGGCTCGAACTCACAGACCGTGAGCTCATGACCTGAGCTGGTGTCAGTCACTCCAGCGACTGAGCCCCGCGCCCTTGCCGCGCACCCCACACAGGGACCTCGGCACAGCCGCTGGAGACGCGTCCAGGGATTTAGAGGAGCAACTGAGCGCGGGCAGGAAGGAGTCCCGGGCTTCGGCTTCGTCTCTCGTTGAATCCCGCTGAATTGTGCCCTTTCCATCCGAACGCTGAACCACGGTCTCACTAAGGGGACCGGGGGTCCTGGAGACGCGGGCTCGGGCAGGGGAGGTGGGGGCGGGCCCAGAAGGCCTCATTAGGCGGGGACTGAGGAAGTGCTCAGGAACGGGTGGGGCAACGACCTCAGGGTGAAGGTCCCGAGGGGGACCCGGTGCGGCGGTGCGGGGGACAGTAGCCTTGCCGGAGCTCTGCGTGCTGAGGCGCGTGAGGGCGACGGGGAGCCAGGCCCGCCGCCCACGCGCGTACGTTGCAGGAGAAAACGGTGCAACTCTTCTATAGGTCAGCGCAGCGCTTGACTCTTGATCTCGCGGTTGTGAGTTCGAGCCCCATGCTGGGTGTAGAGATTACGTTAAAATAAAACATCTAATTAATTAAGTCTAATTAAATTAATTCTAAAAATAATAAAATAGTCTTAAACTTTAAATTATAACTGCTGTAAATTTTACTTCAGTAGAAAAAGTATATGTGAAATTCTATCAGATGCTCCTCTAAGCAGCTGAGCCACCCAGCTGACTGTCTCTCCTGGTTTATTAATAGGACGACTTGTCGGGACTCGGCTTCCGTGAGTGAACCCCATGAGTGAACCCCGCTGTGAGGGAGGCCCCCCCAGTGAAGGAGCCCTACCCCCCGGGTCATGTGACTCTTCTCACGTGCTTTCCATCTGCTTGCTAATTCTAGCACTGATTAAGGAGATCGGCCTGAAATTTGCATTATTATGCTGTATGTTTGGAATTTTGATATCAGTGTTATTCAAGAAATGTTTTAAAATGGGAAACTTTCTTTAGTTTTCTCTCTCCTGGAATATTTTCTATAGTAGTGGAGTTACCGTTTCCTGGAAACGTAAGGTATTCTTACGAAACCCTCTCGTACAGAGAGCTTTGCAGGAGAAGCTCTTTGAAAATGGTCTGTGTTACTTGGTGCACTTACATTTTTTTTATGTTTATTTTTGAGGGAGAGACAGAGACAGAGAGAGAGACCAGGGGAGGGGCAGAGAGAGAGGGAGACCCAGAATCCGAAGCTGACAGCGCAGAGCCTGATGCCGGGCTTGAACTCGTCAACTGCAATATCATGACCTGAGCCGAAGTCGGATGCCCAGCCTACCGAGCCCTCCAGGCACCCCAGTGCAAGTAGATTTTTAAGTCTCCTTGGGGATCTGTTAAATTATAATTATTGACTGCACTTTTTTTAGAGAATCTGTTCCAGCCAGGCTTTATGCATTTGCTTACTGTTCCGCAAATGGTGTCGCACCTCTTACGGAAAACGAATTCCACCCCCGTGACAGTCCCCTCTTCCGCCTCTCTGCGCCCTCTCTCTCCCTTCATGCTCAGGCCTCTACCTGTTGCTCTACTTCTTTGTGAGATTCGTCCCCAGAGGATGAGCTCCTCCGATTATGCTTCAGTTCCCACCATCTTCTGCTTTTCAAATCCATTCATCTGTGCTTTTGTCTCTACTGCCTAACCCTTTACAAAGGTCGGCCTGCCGTCCGGAGGCACTGAGGTCAGTGCGCCCCTCCACCCGCCGCCTGCAGAGGACCCCCAGCCCCCCAGCCGCCCGCCTTCCTCACCTGGGCCCCTCGGGGCTGCTGACGGCAGGGACCCCGGGGGGTCCTCCCGGGACCCGCATCGGGACACCAGGGACCCCGTCCTCCCGCACCTGCCTCCACGTGGCGCCCGCCCCACCAGCCTGGCGGCCTCAGGCAGCGAGTGCCGGCCGGCTCCGGTGTCCGTCGGCCAGCCTAGGAGGAGGCTGAGGTGCCCCTCAGCTCCAGATCCCTGGTAACCGCGGATGTCTGCATCTGGGAAGACTCCATCAGATCCACACGCTCCCTCGTCCCTTGCTGGTCACCTGACCATGTGTGTGACAAGTCCTGCAAGTCCTTTGATGCGTAAGCCTTCTTTCCCCAGTGGGGCCTATCTGTGGCCCCCAGGGCATGCCTGCACCGGCTCCCAACGGGAGGCTGGACGGACACCAGCCGAGCTGCCACAGCCCTGAGGTCCACACGGTCTTCAGAGGGGGCAGGGCCAGGCCCGTCGGGGGGCCAGGGAGCAGCGCCCGCCCAGCACGACTGTCCTGCTGTCCTGGAGATCCGAATCTTCTTCCCTCCCAGTTCCGGGTCCCGCTGTCCCGTCAGGGCCCCAGGCCTCACAGAGGGGCCAGGGGAGGGGTCGGCAATCCCACCGGTCCTGGAACCCAGCGGCGCCCTGCCTGATGAGGCCACATCTCACTTGGGAGCACATCGCCGCCACGGCCAAGAGAGCAGAGACCCCATGGTGCCTTGGGGACTCTTGTCCTCTGGCCGGCTCGTGGGCTCAGGATGCAGAACCCTGAGTACGTCATGTTACCTCCTTAGACTGCAGCGCAGGCCCTAGCCACTCGCACGGCGTTCCGTCAAGGCCCTGAGGCCCCGGCGCCCGGGGCACCTGGATTCCCACGGCCCCCAGACCCTCCCCTCGGAGAGTCTGCAATCCCTTCTGTCACCTGTCGGAGCCAGCGGGCAGCGGCAGGGGCCAGGCTGTCCAGGCCACGCAACGAGGGGGCAGAATGTGCAGAGGGCAGAAGCCTGGAGCAGCTCTCAGGACCCGCGGCAGGCTTGGCCACGTGCTGGAGTCTCGCGACCATGACCACAGACCCCTGAGCCCCCCACCCCCCTTGCAGGGGCGCCACCTCCCACAGAGCCGCCTCTGCTGCCCCCACTCCTGGGAGCTGGCCCCCCAAAAGAGCAAGCCCTGGCTGGTCCAAGAGACAGAGAGGGCCCACGGAGCTCCAGCCCCGGGCCGGCCAGCCCCTGGCCCGTGTGCAGCTCCCAGCCCCTGTGGACGCCGGCCAGGAAGCTGACCGTGGAGGCAGGGGCAGCCTGGCCACGACCCGGGAGAAACAGGCCTGAACCATCAGCCCCCGGGATGCGAGCACGTGAACACTGTAGTTTCCACCCACAGGCTTCAGGGGGGCCTATTACACACACGAGAGGAACCAGGGCCCCCCAAGGGGAAGTGGGCTCCCCTCAGGGAGGCCACCATTCCAGCTGCAGTTGAGAACTTGGGAGACCAGAGCGAGCCCGGCAAAGGCTAGACTCAGGCCCGAGACCTAACTGTGGGGATGAGACTCAGGTGTGTCACCGCCGCCGCGCAGAAGAGCAGGGCATCCCTGCTGCGGCTCTCGGGGAAACCGCGGCCGCCGGACCGCCTCGGGTCCCTTTCCAGGGAAGGTCGGGCTCCTGGGTGCCAAGGGGGCCATGTGCCAACCACAGCCCGGGTCTCGGCTGGTCCCGGCTCTGGGGGGGGGGCCCGCGAAGGGTGCAGCCCCGGAGCCACAGACGCTGTCGGATCAGCACAGAGCCACCGGTACCAGCCGGGAACCAGCGTGCCGCACACACGCCAACCACACGCCCGGCCGCTCGTGCTGCGAGGAGGCCGCCGCACTCCCCCTGAGCTTGCAGAAGTGTTGGCAGCACGCACGGGGGAAGAAGGGACAGACCGGCGCCCGAGGAGCCACAGAGCAGCCGCTCCGGCACAGCCAGGGTCACATGCTTCTGTCCTTCGTGGGCGCCCCATCCCCTCCCATGGCCAGGCACGCTCCTCCCTCTGGTCCGTTCTCCCCGGGTGCGGCTCCGGGCAGCTCGCTTGCCAGGCCCAAGTCTCCAGCCTGTCCACTGTCGCCCGGTGTCCCCACAGCCACACAGCCGCCCCTCGGGAGCCGTTCGGGGGCGCAGCGCAGGGGCACAGCGAGGGCGCAGCCTGAGCCCACGTCACCTGCCCCGGGGGCCGCCCACACCGGATGGACTCCGCGAGAAGGGCTAGGTTTCTGTTTATGCCTCCTGCACGCAGAAGTGATGACGTTTTTCAATGTTTATTTGTTTTTGAAAAAGAGAAAGAGCGAGTGGGAGGGGCAGAGAGAGGATCCCAAGCAGGCTCTGCACTGTCAGCACAGAGCCCAACGTGGGGCTTGATCCCATGACCTGAGCCAAAACCAAGAGTCAGACACTTAACCAGCCCAGCCCCCAGGCGCCCCCCCCCCCGCAAATATTTTAATTGCGTTTTTTAGTTAGGAAAGAAAACTATTCCATATATATGGCCTTGATTAGCACTTAAATATATGAATTGAGTCTTATGTTAATTTGTCCTGTTTCATTTTTTAAAAATCTTGTTTATTTTGTTTATTGAGAGAGAGAGAGAGAGAGAGAGAAGGGGAGGGGAGGGGCAGAGACAGAGGGAGACACAGAATCCCAAGCAGGCTCCAGGCTCCGAGCTGTTACCACAGAGCCCGACGCGGGGCTCGAACTCACGAACCGTGAAATGATGACCTGAGCTGAAGTCGGATGCTCACCCACCGAGTCCCCCAGGTGCCCCAAAGTGCCAAAGTTTTTGAATAAACCGGTAACAAAACGCATGGCCAGGTGGGAGAGCCAGCAGGGTGCGAGCAGGAGCCCACAGGGACAGGGCTATTGGCCCCATGTGCACCCGGGGGCTGGAGCTCGGTTCTGCCCACAGCCGGCCGTGAGGTCCTGCCTCCCGGGCTGGTGCAGCGTCCCTGGGAATGCCGTGTACCCGGGGCAGCTTGGACGTGTGCTGTCCGTGGATCAGCTCACGCAGCCTTTAGAGACCAAACCCATGCAGTGGACGGAAGGGCCATTCAGGGGCCGGCGGGACGCCATGGACCCTTGGCCTCTTCCGGGACCTCTGTGCCTGGGCTTCCTACCTGCATGGAGGAAGAGGTCACTGTACCCACAATGCAGCCCTGTGCAGACAGGCCTCGAGGAAGCGAGTCCCTCCGGGAAGGCATGGACAGAGACCCTGGCGCCTCATCTCGAGTGGTGGGCTCCGGGTCAGCCCCGCCAAGAGGAGGGATTGAGGCCCTGAAGGGGCAGCCAGGATGCGGGAGGGGCCCCCAGGACGCCGACACATATGACCGCGACCCGACCCAGCGGTGTCCCTAGTTCTTGGGTGACCACCCCGGGCGAGGCAGTGGGCTTGTGTCCCCCGGGTGCACCGGGTCTTAGTTCTGAGTCTAGGCAAACACAGGGGGCTGGGGGGCCTCAGAAGAGGTCAGCACAGGGCAGACATAAGGGCAGAGGGCCAGCCGCAGGGCCCCCTCACTGCTGACACCGGGCCCTGAGGCCACGCTCAGGTTTGGGGCTCAAGAAAGGCCCTGGCTGGTGCGCTCGGGACGGAGGCTGGCCCTGCCAACAGACCAGGAAAGAGGCGACTTTCCCGACTTGGATGCAGGGACACTCACCCTAGCGCTGGCATCTGGGATCCACCGAGCCTCTGGAGGTCAGACCAACACCGGGGCACCCAAGACTCGCCCATCCCATTGTTGACGACCCGGGGTGGCCCAGACTCCCAGAAAAACAGAGACCCTCTTGTCAGGCTGGACATCCAAGGGCCTAATGACCAGGGGCCCAGGGCAAGGCCAGACCTCCCTTGGGGAAGTTAAATGCTCCAAGCAGTGGTCGGGGAAGGGAAGTCGGGGCTGTAGGCAGGGAGCTGGTGGGGCCTGGGGCTCGTCCACTCAGATCTCTTCAGGCCCAGCAATGCTGCTGCCCAGCCCCCTATAGGCCACCGCGGGCAGCAGCCAGCCGAGGCTCTGAATGGCCCCCTGGAATTCCCCTCTGCAGGGGAAGAGCTCACGGTGGGAAAACAGGGCCCCAAGGGTCACCAGAAGGATGATGCTATTTGGCTGTTTCTTAAAATATTAAACTCAAATTTACCATCTGGCCCAGATATTCCGCTCCCAGGAATCGACCCAAGAGAAAGGAAATCATGTCCACACGGAAACTTGTGTGTGAGTATTCACAGCGGCGTGACACCGAGAGGCACCCCACCGAGCTCGGCGTGTCCCGGCCACACATTAAAAACATGGCAGCAAGAAAGTTCACGGTTCTGCTCCATGGGAGGCGAGGCCAGACACAACAGATAAGGGGTGGCCTGACTCTAGTGACACAATACCTTCAGGAAAGGCAGATGTGCAGAGATGAAGGAGACAACCAGGCTCCAGGACTGGGATGGGCATGGA
>NC_043708.1:465600-466760 GCF_006229205.1 Suricata suricatta | reverse complement strand
CCCCTACCCTTAACCCTAACCCTAATCCAACCCTAACCCTACCCCTAACCTTAACCCTAACCCAACCCTAACCTTAACCCTAACCCAACCCAACCCCAACCCAACCCTAACCCAACCCCTAACCTAACCCCTAACCCTAACCCAACCCTAACCCTACCGCTAACCTTAACCCTAACCCAACCCAACCCCAACCCAACCCTAACCTAACCCCTAACCCAACCCCTAACCCTAAGCGTAACCCTAACCCTAACCCAACGCTAACCCTAACCCTAACCCCTAACCTAACCCTTGTTGTGCCCAAGTTTGTAAAATCTCCGCAAATCACCTCAAAACAAACACCAGAGACCGCTAGGGAGACCGAGTCACACCTGCAAAAGCAAAGGGCCTTTATTACAAGCTTAAGCTCGGGCTCACAGTCTCCACCCGACCCACTGGCCACGTGGAGAGAGCCCCGAACAAAGGCAGGGCAGGGCCTTTTATGCCTTTGGGAGGAGGAGTTACAGGAAATGATGACAGGTGTACAGTGATCCAATCCCTGCCCTCCATCAACACTGGCAGTTGTGGGAGCCAATCACACCATCCAGAGCACTGACCAATCAGAGTGGGCCCAAGCCGCCCCACGTGGGGCATGACTAGGCCCGCCTCTAGAAAGGTCAGAGGTAATGGCCGGCCTCCCCTGATTGGGCGCCCCAGGAGTTGTCCCTCCTTAATGCGCGCCCTTTCAGGAGAAGCCGGCGCCTTCCCCTTTAAGTAAAGGGGAAGGCTGGATCGGACCTGCATCCTTACATTCCCTCCTCTGTCTTGTAACTTGACCCAATCCTGGGTCAACTATGTACATGCTCCTTGACAAATTCTATGAACTTACTATCCAAATGTTAAAAGTGGACTGATGATTCCTCAGGCTTCTGCCGTGCTAGACCAGCCAGCTTCCGGGGTGTGGCTGGAGCAGGGCTGGAGATCTCTGGAGTCAGAGTCTTTTTGAGGATTAGTCGAGCTGATCCTCTGGATCTGGATCACCTCACCAAGTTGAGGGTTCTTCAGAGCTGGCCTTAGCTCCAGAGTGGTGCCTGAAACTTTAATAGGGGCTGAACTTCTTGGTTTCTCTGTGAAGTCCACATTTAAGTCTCTTGAAAAGGCGTGACCCACATTTTAAATATCAT
>NC_043708.1:462382-465500 GCF_006229205.1 Suricata suricatta | reverse complement strand
GGGGGCAGGGATTGGATCACTGTACACCTGTCATCATTTCCTGTAACTCCTCCTCCCAAAGGCATAAAAGGCCCTGCCCTGCCTTTGTTCGGGGCTCTCTCCACGTGGCCAGCGGGTCAGGTGGAGACTGTGAGCCCGAGCTTAAGCTTGTAATAAAGGCCCTTGGCTTTTGCAGGTGTGACTCAGTCTCCCTAGCAGTCTCTGGTGTTTGTTTTGAGGTGATTTGGGGCGATTTTTAAAACTTGGGCACAACATTGGTGCATTGGCTGGGAAATCCCCCTCCCTGCCCCAGAGCTCCTGGGATGCCAACACGTTGGGCCTGATCGCCGGCTGGTGAGTGCACTCGGTTTTTTTGTTTCCTTGCAAGGTTTTTGTGTTTGTCTGTTTCTGTGTTTGTGTGCGTGGGCCCGTGTGTGCAGGGCCCAGGTAGGGGGTGGCCGTAACGACCCCATCAGGAACGTTGTGAGCCTCAAAAGAGCCAGGTGGACATGCCACTGAAAGCTCGAGGCCGTGGGATCCGAGAGACGTCTGACCCACTGATTTGGGGGGCCGGAAGGGAGTTTTCCGTTTGGCTTGCCCATGGGACCGGGAAGGGAGTTTTCTGCCCGGTCCACAGTGTTACAATGTGGTATGTCTGGGGTTCCACTGGTGGCAGCAGTGTGACCCCATTGTGTGTATTTCCCTGTGCAGCTGTTTGTTGTTTGTGTAAGTCCTCCTCAGAAGGGAGGCAAGGTATAAGCTCTCACCAGGGCGGGAGCCATCTTGTGTTGGTCTGTTTGGAAAATGGTGGTTCCTCCCGGATGAGGGGTTCCACGGGAGCCATCTTGTGTCTGTCTGTCTGCAGTGTGGTGTTTCTGGGGTCTCCACTGGTGGCAGCAGTGAGACCCATCTTGCAGTTGTTTGCTCTGCGTGCGTCTGTTCTCTGTGTATCAGTTTGCTAAATATGATTTTTGTTGGGAATACATTTAGGGATGTTTTTATGAGATTGTGGGGTCTTGATCCTACATATCCTTCTTTGGATTACTTTCATTTTCTCCTCTCCTGGCCAGGAGGACTAATTTTTGTGTTCTGTGGCTTAGTCCTGTCTTTCGTGCTGTTTTATTTTGTTGGAACTCACGTCATGGGAAAGTCCGCCTCAAAGCCTCTAGATCTGGTTCTGCTTCACTTCAAGGAAGTTAGGGTTCGAGCTCACAGCTTATCACCGGGTGTCGAAATGGGAAAGATGACTATGTTCTGCACATCCAAATGGCCTGCTTCCGAGTCCGGATGGCCCCCTAAGGGTACTTTCCACCTTCCAATCATAGAAGCAATAGAAGAAAGAGTTTATCAACGTATGGGCGGCCATCCAGGTCAGATTCCATACATTGTTGTCTGGAAGGACCTGGTCCCTAACCCACCCATTTGGGTGAAACCCTTTCTCCCTCCAGTATCTCCTCAGGTTCTAGTGGCTCGAACCCCAGAAGAAGAAAAGCCGAGACGAACCATGACCTCACCCTCAGCATCCCCCTACCCGGTTTTGCAGGAAGGAGCAGATGAGGATCTTCTCTTTCCCCCTCCACCTTACCGACCCCCTCTAAATCCCTCTGAGCCTGCTCCATCTCCTTCCATTGAAGGAGGCCCAGCCTATGGGACCCGTAGCCGAAGGGGCACCACCCCAGACTCCACAGTGTTCCCCTTGCGAGCCATGGGACCTATAGACGAGGCAGGAAATCAGCCTCATCATTATTGGCCCTTTGCCTCTTCTGACCTTTATAATTGGAGATCTCAAACCTCCCCCTACTCAGAAAACCCCAAGGGCCTCATTGGGTTGTTAGAAACTGTACTCTTTACTCACCAACCCACTTGGGATGACTGTCAGCAATTGCTGCAGGTTCTGTTTACAACTGAGGAGCGAGAATGGATCCTGCTGGAAGCACGAAAGCTCGTTCCTGGCCCGACGGGGGTCCCCACCATGAACCCCGCTGACATCGATGCCGGATTTCCCCTTGTCCGCCCCAATTGGGATTATAACCCAGGAGAAGGTGAGGAGCACCTCAAGGTCTATCGCCAGGCCCTACTGGCAGGTGTCAAAGCGGCCGCTAGGAGGCCCACCAATCTGACCAGGGTGTATGACATAAGGCAGGAGGCAGATGAAAGTCCCGCTGCTTTTCTAGAACGGGTGATGGAAGCCTTCAGACAGTTCACCCCGTTCGGTCCAGAGCACGCAGATCATAAGTCAACTGTGGTAATGGCTTTCATTAACCAGGCTACGCCCGACATTAAGAAAAAATTACAAAAAGTTGAGCGCCTCGGAGAAAAGACTCTCCGAGATCTAGTAGAGACAGCAGAAAGAGTGTACAATAACAGGGACAGTGCTGAGGAAAAACAAGTAAAGGCAGAAAAAAGACAAAATAGAGATTTAGCCAGAGTGTTGCTGGCCTTGACTGCAAACCCAGAGGACCGCCACCACCAATTAAAGAAAATTGCTGGGAGAAGAGGACAAGGAAGAGACCCAGAGCGCCGCAGGACACCAATAGGTAAGAATCAATGCACCTGTTGTAAGGAGGAAGGACACTGGCTCAGAGCCTGCCCTAGGAGAAAAAGCTTCGCTGGGGAAGATAGTGATTAGGGAGGACGGGGTTCGAAACCCCTCCCTGAACCCAGGGTAACTGGTAAGGTGGAGAGGAAATCCGCTAACCTCTTGGTGGATACTGGGGCTCAGCACTCGGTGTTATTAGAGGCCAAGGGGCCTTCCTCAAGTAAGCAATCCTGGGTCCAAGTTGCCACCAGACCGAGCGGTATTCATGGACTATCCCAGACTGTCCTTACCCCCTGCTGGGGAGAGACCTTTTATCACAAATGAGGGCTCAGATTCACTTTGGCTTGCGAGGAGCCCCTAACTCCCGGTGCCCACATTGACTGGTGGCTCCAGAAATACCCACAAGCCTGGGTGTTTTAAGGGCCTGCAGTCTGCCTGGAATACTCCGTTGCTCCCTGTTAAGAAGCCTGGTACTAATGACTGCTTTTGAGTGGCATGATCCTGACATTGGCATTCACGGGCAGCTGATTTGGACTCAACTTCCTCAGGGGTTTAAAAACTCCCCTACCATCTTCGGTGAGGCACTGCATAGACTTGGGT
>NC_043708.1:451079-462282 GCF_006229205.1 Suricata suricatta | reverse complement strand
ACCCTAACCCTAACCCTAACCCTAACCCTAACCCTAACCTAACCCTAACCCAACCCTAACCCAACCCTAACCCAACCTAACCTAACCCTAACCCTAACCTAACCCTAACCCAACCCTAACCCAACCCTAACCTAACCCTAACCCAACCTAACCTAACCCTAACCCTAACCCTACTTATGAAAGACTATTGTACTGCACATGTAAAGCAAATGAATTTTACCGCACAGAAAATGTACCTCAACAAAGTGGTTAATCAGGAAGAAACAGAACGGACTTCTGCCCAGTCGGCCGCTTTCCCAAGGGGCTCTTCCATTCCGGCTCCGCCGCAGCGGACGAGGGATCCGTTCTCACTTCCTCATGGACGCTTCTGGTCGGTCTGTCAGGGGCGTCCTGACGCGTCGGGCTTCACGGTTGGATTTGCGTTTCCTGACGGTGAGCGATGTGACGTGCGTCCTGCTCGCCGAGCTGCCGCCGGTCTGTGTGTCTCTGGGGGAAAGGGCTGTCCAGATGCCCGTTTTTCAGTCGTGCGGTTTGTCTTTCCAGTATTGAATCGTAAGGTGTCTTTGCGTACTCTAGTCTGAGCCCCTTCCTTAGCAAACATTTTATCCCATTCTCTGGTTTGTCTTTTCACTGTGATGAGGGCGTCCTTTGAAACCCAAAATGTTTTCCTTTTGACCCTTCCCCTGCTCGGCTGCTCGGGCTCCGCGGCTGCGCCTGCCCGATGGCCCCAGGACTTGCGCCTGCCGCCTCCTTGTCACGCGGCAGGTGCGTCAATGGCCCACCACGGGCTCATCCGGGCCCCGGGGGTGAGAGCGGGGCCGGTCTCACTCTCGTGTGTGGACGTCCAGGGAAAAGGTGTGGAAAGGCGCCCCTACCCCCGCGCTCTCCGGGCACCTGTCTCAGAAACTGGCGCTGCTGCACTGGCCTGCCCTTCCGTCCCTGTGCCCAGACCACACGGTCTCGATGGCGGTCACCGTGCGGGCAGCTCCGAGACGGGTTAGAGGGAGTCCTCCCACTGCGTCCTTCTCCGTCGGGGCTGCGATGTGAATTTTAGCAGCCGCTTGTCAGTTTCTGAGGGAACCCTCCGGGCTTTGGGGACACGCGGTGTCAGATCTGCGGACCCCTCGGGGAGGCTTGTCCTTTTCAGAACATTAACTTCCGGTCCACGAATGCGGATCCTCTTTACTCTCTTTCAAGGAGCAGCCGGTGTTCTTGAATTAGTCTTCCCTCTTCAAGCCTCACGTGTCTTCTTCTGACTGCTCCCCGGCCTCGGGGTTTGTGGGCTCAGGCAGGTCCTCGCTGCTCCGGCCCGTGTGTGCCCCTCCCCCACCAGGGCGGCAGGAGGGTCCGAGGACCGTGCGTGCTTATGTGGATCCCCCCCTTCTCTGTCAGTCCTCCATCCCCCTTCCCTGCCCCCGCCCCACTTTGTCGCCTCACCCACCTGCAAACCTGTGTGCCCTTTCAGTTAGAGAAATGCAGATCAAAACCACTCACGCTCAGCAGGATGGCTACTGTTAAAAAAAACCAAAATAATCGGTGTTGGCGAGGCTGTGGATAGATCGGAGCCTTGTGCGCCACTGGCAGGAATGTAAAATGGCGCAGCCATTATGAAAAACAGTATGGAGATTCCTCAAAAAAATTAAAAATAGAATTACCACATATCCAGCGATTCCACCCTGGGCATTTCCCTAAAAGAATCTCTGTGTACCTTGAAGAGGTGTCTGTACCCCCATGTCCACGGCCCCGCTGTCCGCAACAGCCAGGAGCTGGGAGCAACGCAAATGTCGACACGTATATCAGGGAACAAACGAAACGGCGGAACAGCATCGAGCCCTAAAAAGCAAGGGAAGTCCGACACCTGCTCCTGCACCAGCGACCTGGGACGCCATCCTGGATGAAACCAACGTCGCAGAAAGACCAACGCGGCGTGGTTCCGCTCGCACGGGGACCTACAGGACTCACAGTTTCATGTCTGAAATGGAGATGGAGGGCTGGGGGGATGGGCAGAGTTTCAGATTTGAAGAGGAGACAGTTGTGGTCTGTGTCACAGCCACGTGGATATACACGACCCTACTGACCTATACCCTTAAAGACCATTAAGGTGGGGCGCCTGGTGGCTCGGCCGGCCCAGCATTTGACCCTTGGTGTCAGCTCCGGTCACGATCTCAGGCTCATGGGATCAAGCCCCGGGTGGGGCTGTGTGCCGGGTGTGACTCTCTCTCCCTCTGCCCCTGTCCCCTGCTCCTGACCTCTCTCTCTCTAAAAATAATAAGATTTAAGGCTACAATTTTACAGTATGTTCTTTTTTACCACAAGGGAAATTATTTAAAATGTAAATCGTGACGGATGTGCAGCATTGTGAGCTGTGCACTTGGAAATGTGTCAGATGACAAATCACACGTGCTGTATCACAAGGACACCGATGACAAATGACCTCCTTTCTGACTCTTCCCAGCTCAGCCGGGCAGTGGGTCTCTCAGCACCCGGCCAACCCCGTCAGCGGTCCTCGGTGAGATCACGTCCTGCAGATGGCACCGTGTGGCATCTGGCTGCGTCGCCACCAGCCACCCGGCCACAAGCACCCTGGCCTTGGGGCTGTCACCTGGGTGCTCCAGGTGACCTGAAAGCTGTGGTGGAGGCACCGGGTGCTGAGCCCACGCCCCACCTGTGCGTCACCGCCCTCCCCACCGCCTGTGCGTCCCTCCACCGCCCCCTCACCAGGCACAGTTGCATCCCTGCCGCCCCCTCACACCCTCCCACCCCCGCTTGTGCCTCCCTGCCCCCTCCTGCCAGCGCCAGCCTGTCCGAGGGCACAGTGAGCTCTATTCTGCAGATTTAAGGCGCTGCTTCTCAGTCACTGTCGTTGGCGTTTCTCATGCCCTTACAGAAGGGACCGCTCTCCCTTCTAGAACTGCCTCCTGGGGTCAGCCAGGCGCCTCTCTCCGGAGACCCACTGCTCCCATCGGGGGCTCCTCCGCGGATGGGGAGCCCCCCCTCCCCTGGGAGGGCCTCCCCTCCTCTGCATAGACCGAGGACAGGTGGGCAGAGGGAGCGGGGCTCCAGGAGACTTCCGGCTCCGCGGCAGCTATGGTCCTGGGCTTGCCCCTGTGCTCTGTCCCCATAGCTAAGTGTCTGGTCCCGTGTGGGTGATGCCTCACTCTCCGGGACCCCCCACCTGGCCGCAGCCCGGGGCCCCCCCGGGAACCCGCAGCAGCTCGGGTCTGATCTGCTGGCACGGCCGTGGCACGCCAGAGACAGGTGGCCTCGTCAGCTGGGGTGAGGTGTGCGGCGTGTGGCACCTTTGATGTCTCCGGGGCACCTGGGACCTCGGCCGCTTCAGCTCTTGAGTCGGCTCAGGTCGTGGTCTCACGCTGGTGACACGAGCTGGGAGTTCTCAGCGTTCTCGTCACCAAGGCCGCCTGGGATTCTGGCTCTCCCCCTCTCTCTGCCCCTCCCCCTGCTCGCACGCGCTCCCTCTCTCTCAAAATAAATAAACATTTAAAAATAAAACAAGACAGAGTGAAATATGTTCCCATGTCCTCCTCAGTGCGGGAGGCCAGGGTCACCCTCCGCCTTGAGTGTGGGCGCCCGCCACGGGCGCGGTCCTCCAAGCCCTGACGCCTGTGTCCCCGCTCTGGGCTCACTGGCTGCGGGAGACGCACCAGCAGCTGGACCGGCCGGAGCCACCAAGTCAGAGTGACGGCAACCTCCCGGGGGACCCCGAGCCACAACCGCCGGCCAGGCTCCCCCGGACCCCCCGACTCCCAGCCATGGCCCCCCGGACCCCAAGATCCCCGGCCAGGCTCCCCTGGACCCCTAGCCAGGCCCCCCTGGACCCCTGGCCAGCTCCCCCTGGAACTCCAGACCCCTGGCCAGGCTCCCCCAGGCCCCCAGCCTGGCCTCCCCCGACCCCTGGACCCCTAGCCCTGAAAAGTGGCCTGAGATGACAGGTCTTCACAGTTCAAGGCCCTGCACGTGGGGTCACTTGTCACAGAGCAGCAGGAACCAACAGTGGCACCGGTGACAAGTCTGAGGACTCTGTCAGGTGCAGAAAGCACGTGCAGTGGCAATCTCCCACGGAAGTCCGCTGCGGGTTGGGGTGGGTCTCTGGGGGTTGACTGGGCCCCCCGGCCTCAGTGGGTGGCAGGTCCCTCTCACCAAATGCCCCTATGGCAGCCTCAGCAGGGCTTCGGCCCAGGGTGACACCGTTCCCTGCTGTGCCCATGTCACCTGCTGGAGCGGCTCCTCAGAAGGAGATGCTGTCCCCCATCCCCCATCCCCATCTCATTTCCCATCCCCTGTTCCCATCCCCTGTTCCCTGTCCCCCATTCCCATCCCCCATCCTTGTCCCCCATCCCTGTCCCTCGTTCTCGTCCCCCTTCCCCGTCCCCCATCACTCCGGCGCAGTGCCCTCGATCCTGGCAAGCTTCCCCTGCCCCCCGAGCGTGGGAGCTTCCGCAGGACTGGCGGGGGAGCAAGCCCGTCGTGGGCAGCCTGGGCCGTGGGCCCTTCCTCCTTCTGCAGGCAGGGTCTGTATTTAGCTCAGAGAAATGTGCTCTTCCGTTCCGAGTGCCTGCGCCTCCCCATCGGCTCCCTCCTGGCCTCCAGGAACTCCTGTTATCTCCCCTGTTCTGTCTCCGCCCCAAGCATTTTATCTCTTCCCTTGTGATCTTCCAGCACTAAATTTGGGTTTCATCGCTGACCACCTGTTCCTCCCATCCACTGTCGAATTGCTAGGAGATCGTGCTTTCACTGCAGAAAGTCGTTTGGTGCCACCGTGGGCCTCCTCCGATGCTCTCTCCTTGACAATTAGCCGCGTGGCTGTGCTGTCCTGCAGCTCTGTCCCGTGGGGAGGGGCCAGGGCGCGGGCCCGGCTGCCCGCTGCCTGCCAAGCCTGGGGGCTGTCCGCAGAGCTCCTTGGCTCCAGGGTGCTGGCATCCGAAGGCTTGTGGGCGTGGAAGGCAAGGCAGCCCCCACCCCAGTGCTGGTGGGAAGGCACAGCAGGCCCTGGCCCTGGAGGGGACCTGGAAGGTGCAGTGAGCCTGAGGATGTGAGCCAGGACTGTCCCCCGTGAGGGGACACACAGAACGTGTTTCCTGATCCGGCCAGGATGCCTGCATGCCACCCCAGCCTCACTGCTGGCCTCAAGCCCATCAGAATGTCCCCTGTGGATGGGAAATGGGCAAGCCAGTTTGGGTCTTGGGACAGCTGGAATCAGGCCATCGTGAGGCCCGTGCCACCCACCTGTGGCCTGACCCGCAGGGGTTAATGGGCCCAGCTGCAGTGGCGACACGTGCAGAACCACCCCATCACTCCCCAGGGCCCGTTTCTTCGGAGACTCGACTGTCAGAGCTGTCGCCAGGCAGAGCCAGCTGGTGCAGTCCCCAGGGCCACACGCCAAGGACGCAGCAGGCGGCCCCGGGCGGCGGGTGCAGGAGGTGCCGGTCCTGGCCTCCAAGCTGCTCAGCGCCCATGGTAGGCCGCCTGCCAGGGTCCTGGGTCAGCCCCGGGTTGGGATGTGCCCCTCCGTCCAGGCATCGCTCGCTGCCCTGACCAGGTGGGGATGGGGAGAGGGGGAGAGGGCTGACCCCAGCCCAGAGGAGGTCAGCATCTCCAGGAGAGGTGTGCGTGGACACCAGCTTGGCCCACGTGGTGGAACCTGCATGATGGCCACTGTGGACAGGTTACTCTTCACCTAGTGGGTACAGTGGGGCCCTCTGGGTCCCCTGCCCTCAAAGAGAGTGCTGCCAGGGCTGCCCCAGCCCCCCACCTCGCCCAGGCCCGCATCACCCCCAGCACCCCCCCACCTCCCCCCAGCCCCACCTCCCCCAGCCCCCCCTACCTCCCCCGAGTCAGTCCCCACCTCCTCCAGCCCCCACCTCCCCCAGCCCCTAGGGAACATCTGCAGCCTGATCTCCTTCAAATGGCCACAGAATCCTATCACCATTTTCTCTGAACCGAACAGCATTTGGACACTAGGCACCCATCCGTCTGTGGATGCCTCACACATGAGGGGGACACACGACCCTGCTGGGCCCGTGCAGCCTCCCCAGACCCGAGCTGGGAGCAAGTCCAAAGGCCCTGGCTGGGCTGTCAGCTCAGGGCTTCCTGGCCCCCCAGGTCCGGGGAGGCCAGGCCGCCTGTGACGCACACCCCACACTTAGTGGAGAACTTCCCCAGCCCAGTGCTCGGACCAGAGCCTCCCCCTTTCCTGTCGGGACCCAGCCCCCCGCCAGCCAGGAGGGAAGGACGGGGGCAGCCGGAGACCGCCGCTGGCTGGGGGCTCACATGGCCATGCAGCGCACGGTTCGCGGGGAAGTGGCCATGCACGGGCCCGCGTGGCCCGGGGGGCCCCAAACTTCTCCCGGACTTTGCATCCTCCGCCATCTGGGCCCCGGCAGGATCTGCAGGCCTCAGCTGGGGGCTTGCTGGCAAGTGCCCATGGCTACCACTTCTTCTCAGCCAGTGGAACCCCTGAGTCAGTTGGGCACCAACCTCGGGGTAACTGGGCGTCTGCCGGCTGGGGCACCTGTGAGCCTGTGTTCCTCTCCCTGAACTTGCTAACAAAGCAGCTGCCCCTCACTGCCCCCCCTCCGCCCCCTGGAGAGAATAAGGTACCAGCAAGGGCAAGACAGAGGGGCTTGACCTTGCTATGGGGTCGTGGCCTCAGCATGGTGTGACTAAGCACAGACGAGGGCTGGCAGGTGGGGGGCGCTCCGGGGTATGGAGGTGGCCCTGGGAGCGGAGAAGCAGCTATGTTCCCGGCCACGCCACACAGGAGCACAGAGTAGCGACCCTGGGGGCGAGAGGGAGCCCCGGGGTCTAGGTGCCGTGCCGGCGTGAGCTGTGGGAGCCAGCAGGGCGTACGTGGGAGCTGAGCCTGGACGGGTGCATGGACAGCCCTGCCCTCTGCCCCCACCAGGCACCGAGCCGCCGGGCCAGGCCCAGATGGGAAAGAAAGGCGAGGGGAAGGGCTCAGGACTTTGGCAGCAGGCTCAGAGGAAGGGCCAGGCTGTAGGCACGGTGCGCACATGTGGGCATGTGACAGCGGCCTCCCCTGACCTGGCGGTGTCCCATGAGCCCCTGGAGATCTCAGGCCAAACCCGCCCCTCGAGGTCACAGGGGCCTCCTGGCATCTCCCGCCTGCCTCCACCTTCTCTGGCGGGGTCTCGGGACAGCCCGCCGAGACTCATGCCAGGGTACCCCACTAGGCGCTCCTCACCCTACTGATCACGGAGGCTGCGCTGTCTCCAGACTGCACCCCGAGTCTTCTTCTCCTGACCCGTCTTCTAGCTCACTCATTCTTTCTACCACTTTCCAGCACAGGGCAGCCACTGTGTTTAGTTCGGGGACGGCACTTGGCATCTGTATAAGTTGTGTTTGGTTCTGTCTGAAATCTCCTGGGTGGCTTTCTTTTTCTTTTTCTTTTCCCTTTCTTTTAATGCTAGGAGAGTATTTGCCTACATGCCCAAACTCAAATCTCTAGCACGGAGGGGGGGGGGTGCAGGAATGGGAACGTCCTAGTCTAGAGCAGTGTGGCCCAGGGACCGGGGTTGAGACGCACTTGGGCCACCGGCTGCCAATGGCAGCAAAAGACAAAAAGATGAAGGGAACTGAACACTCGCCCCCACCCCAGATACCACGGGGAGCTCTGGGCCCCACCGCGGGAGGCGGGCGTGCACACGTGTGAGAGATTGGGTGGCCAGGCGCCCGCCCAGGTGCCGGCAAACCAGCGTTAGGAGAGCAAGGCTGGCAAGTCTGCGTCTGAGTGACACAGTCCTTGCCTTCTTGTGAGGGGCCGGGGACCGGGGCAGGCAAGCACTGGAAGGAAGGCCGAGTGCTCACTAAGGGGCGAGTCTGAGCCTTCAGCATGGGTGCGTGCCCCCTGTCCCCATCTCCTCCGAGGCCGCCTTGGGAGGTGTCCTGCAGCCGCTGGCCGTGGGCACTGCCCGTCAGGGACAGTGTGAGGGGTGGAGGGTCGGGGGCCAGGCTGGCGTCAGGGGACAGCAGCTGAGTGCAGGATGATGATGGGTTCTGGCCCGGTGGCTTGTGCTCCTGGGCTGACCCGTCAGCCCCACGGAGGGTGCAGCAGGGACTCCCGGCTGCCGCAGCGCCACTGGCTCCTTGCGCCACATGGCTCCTGTGGACCGGGCACCCTGAGGCAGACGGCAGCACAGTGGGGCCGTCACAGCTGCCCATGCGGTGGCTCCCGGTGGCTGTAGATGCGTCCCAGCTCCCGCCAGGTGGCCCCACGTGCACGAGAGCGCTGGGGCCCCGGTCACGGAGGGCAGCTGGTTCCCGCCTGGCTGGTGGCGGCGAGGGGCTGCCCTGGGGCCTCACTCGACTCCCCCCATATGTAGACGTCTTCGAGCTCCTGCCTGACCATCAGCATCGCCAGCAGGTCTTCTCGGAGCACAGAAAGTAGGTGCAGTTAACAGTCGTCCGGCCTGGACGCACCTGATGCCCGCAGGCTGTCCCTGATGGCTCTTGCTCGCGGGGCCAGGCCCCCCGTGCGCTTGGGTGTGGGCCGTGTGGCCTGTTGACCGACCTTGAAGAGTGACTCCCCAGGCATTTAGAGATCTAGGACAAACGCCATTCACGTTTGTTTCCACTGGGCACCTGGGGGCCTAGGTGACGTGTCGGCACAAGTCTGGCCTGAACTGTGACTTCTCAGGAGCAGACCTCCTGCCCATCTGCTGGGGATGAGGCTTGACTTGCACCCCACCACCGTCTGGGGGGCAGACGCCTCCAGGATGCAGGTGATCGCCAGCAGGGTGTCCGGCACACCTGGCCCCTCCCGGTGGAGGAGCTGATGGGGACGACGCAGGAGGGCCGCCAGGAGACGCTCCTGCACGTGGCACCTGGAGAGCCCGTGACAACAGAAATGGCTGGAGAGCAGGCGTCCCGAGCCCTGTGCGGGCAGCCAGCAGTAAGCATGGCCGCTCCCAGCCGGCTCCCCTGGAATGTCTGCAGGCCGTCTCCTCTTTTTCTCGTACATTCTGCTCTCGCCCTTGCGCCTCAACTCTGTGACTGCCTGCCCCTCAAGGGGGAGCAGACAGCTCGGTCACAAAAGGGCAAGTCAGCCCTGAGGCCGCCAGGCCGAGTTCCTGTTTGTTCCCCAGCGAGAGGCAAGAGTGACTTTCAGCCTCATGTTTTCATTCTCTCAAGTTCTGACTTGTAATTTCTTAAAACGTTGATAGATTCTAATTAAGAAGCAACTTTAGGGGCGCCTGGGTGGTTTAGTCGGTTGAGTGTCCAACTTCCGCTCTGGTCACGATCTCACAGTTCGGGAGTTCGGGCCCCACGTCAGGCTCTGTGCTGACAGCTCAGAGCTTGGAGCTGCTTCGGATTCTGTGTCTTCATCTCTCTATTCCTCCCCTGATCATGCTCTGTGTCTCAAAAGTGAATAAACGTTCAAAAAAATTGTTTTAAGGCGACTTTAAACTGTTTATACACTTTCAGCAAGGCACCTTATCCCCCACTTCCTGGAAGTTTCTGCCGAGTCCACATCAGCCACACAGGCCACCAAGGCGCTCACAGCCCCAGGCCCTCAGGGGACTCGGTGGCCCCCAGGCCATCTCCCACTGCAGCCACCGTGGTCCCGTGGCCAGGCACGCAGCCTGCACCCCTGCCTCCCCAGGCTCTGCCCTGTGGAGGCCCCACCACACCGCCCGCCCAATCCCAGGCAACAAAGAACAGCACCGAAAAGAACAAGGGAGGCCAAAACCTTTAAGTTATTAAATCAAATATACAGAGTGATTCATTTAATATGTACATATTTACAAAAATGCACTTTCACGAGGAGGGGGCCCGGCCGGCAGATGGGCGGCAGGCTGGATTCCACGGCAGACGTGGACGCCACGAGGGGAGGGGCCGTGTGAAGGCACTTGTCGCGAGCTTCGATGCTGCCCCGTCCCAGGGACAACAGAGCAGCCGGGAAGGGCACTTCCGAAAACACAGTTGAGAGATCGCTGCAGCGAGCGCTCCAGGCGGGCACAGGCGAGGGGGGGCCGGCCCGGGAGCTGGCCGGGGTCTGCCCCTGGGCCCCCGGCCCTGCCGGACACAGGCCTCCGATGACCTCAAGCCCCACTGCCCACCACAGGCACCACCGGGCCACGCTGCACATCATGGGTCCCACCAACAGCCTCAGGCCACACCAACAACTATGAGCCACGCCAACAGCCACAGGTGGTCCCACCGATGGCCACAGGCCATCCTGTCAGCTGCAGGTCCCACCAATGCCGTGGGCCACGCCAACAGCCACGGGTCCCACTGGCTCTTTGGCCTGGAGCCACTGAGAACGCCAAATGAGGAATAAGAAGGAAGATTCTGTAAACAGCGAACCACCTCTGGTAACGAACGGACAATCTGGTGAGGACACAGACACCCTTTGCTCTCTGCTGCCGCACAGCAAGTGCGACACACAGAAACGTTACAAAAATAGCAACTATCCGAGAATACTCCATTGTTTTCTGCCTGACGGTTATCGAATAATTTATACAAGGTTAAAGAAATGTAGAAAATAAACAATTTGTTTTTGGTTTTTGGTGTTTTTTTACACAAAATAAAGAAACTATGCACATGGCCTGGGCCTCCTACGGTCTGGCAGGTGTCGCCGCGCCCGGGGCAGGGTCCTAGGTAGCGCCGAGGGCTGGCCTCCGCCCTACTCTGGGCCCGCGTGGCGCGAGTCACTGGCGCCCCTGACCCCGCGGTTGTCCACTTTGGGGGCCAAGGCCCAGCGGGCCGGCCTCCCGGGCGAACAGCCGGGGTCTTTGGTGAATTTGTGGGAGAGGAACTTCTCCGCCTCCAGGCAGGGCCCCTCGGCGCGCCCGGGCTCCTCGTCGTCCTCCTCCTCCCCGCCTGCCCTGCAGCCCGCGGGCCCGGGCAGCAGCTCGGCCGCCCGACGCGGCGGCGGCGTGAAGTTCTTGCACGGGTACAGCACGTCTTTGCGGCCACCGCACGGGCCGCCGCTGCCCAGCCGCTCGATGGGGTTGCGGATGGGGTTGAGCGGGGCCCACTGGTTGTTGGCGCCCTCCTCCCGCGGCAGCCGGCTCCTCTCCCGCTCTTTCCTGCGCTTGCGGGTCCACCACACGCAGATGACCACACACGCCAGACACAGCACGCTGAACACGCCGCACAGCAACGGCACCAGCAGACCTGGGAGCGGGGCAGCCGTGAGAGGGCTGGCCCGGCCTGGCCACCC
>NC_043708.1:438459-450979 GCF_006229205.1 Suricata suricatta | reverse complement strand
GGTCCCGCGCGGGGCTGAAGGACTGCGGCAAAACACGGCGCGAGAGGCCCCACTCACCGCAGGGGCCAGGGCGCGCGCCTGGGCCGCGCACAGACCCCGGGAGCGCCGAGGCTCCGGGCCGACCACCAACGGGCATTCAGTGGCTGCGGGCTGGGGCTTGGCAGCGCCCAGGGCATCGCCGAGGGAGACTCAGTGGAGGAGAATCCTGCAGGAGGGCCGCCCCAGCCGCGAGGTTCAGCTGGGAGGGGGGCTGGGCCCTGACCCCCTTGCACCTGGAGCAAGGATAGCCGTCCCTCCCAGGTAGGCTCCCGGCCCCAGCGGGTTATGCCCCAGGTCACAAGGACTCCGCAGGCAGGTCATTGCCCCCCCCCCCCATGCCTGCCTCCATGGAGTGGCTCCTGCCAGCCCGAGAGTGGCGAGTAGCCAGCACCCTGAGAACACGCTGTGCCTTTTCCCTTTTCTCCCCACACATCCCCAGTCTCATGACGCTGGTGGTTCAAGCCTACGCCTGATACCCACCCAGAACCCAGAGCAAGGCCCTGAGGACAGCTGCTTAGCCGGGGGCCCAGGCCACACGTGCCAAGGGGCACCCATCCTGCACTCACACTGGGGGGACATGGCACAGGCAGAGCAGGGCACCAAGTGAGGAGGAGCGTCCCCCACTACGATCCTGCCTGGCCGCGGCACCCAACCCACCTCTCAGACTTGGCCCCGCTGTTGGGAGTCAGGGCTCCAGATAGGGGCTCTTGGCCCCCAGCCTTGGGGACCTCCTCACTCCCTCATCCTCGCCGGGTCCGGGCCTCACTGTCCACGCTATCGCTGTTCATGCTGGACCCTGGACACTGGCCTTCCCTCTCAGTACTGCCCCTCGGCCTCAACTGCTGTTACTTGGGGCCGTCCACGGCTCCAGAGACCCCTGCCCAGAGCCGGGAAGGTCTGGGACCCAAGTCCAGCGGCCCAGCGCACGCCGCCCCTGCCCCGCCACATCCACGCTGTCCCAGAACCCCTGGGGCTGAGAGCCAGGGCTTGGCAGCCTCACGCTGCTGCGGAGCCCGGCCGCCAGGACCTCCCCTACCGGTGGCTCCCCCCACACCGTCCGGCCATGCCCCCTGGGGCAGCACACCTCCCCTGCAGACCCCTCCTCCAGTTTGCAAATGGGACAGACGCCCTACCCCACACCCTTGCTCCCTTTCCCTGAGAAGCCGACCCCACTGGCCCCCAACCTGGAGCTGTGTCCTGGCCCTTCCTGCCCCTTCAGCCCCACCAACCCCTGCCTCCCTCCCGCTGCCAGCCTGGCTGTGCACACTGCCCCGTCAGCCCCAGCGGGGGCTCAGGAGGGGCCCGGGTCCCCCAGCGCACAGCTCGCCAGGGCAGACTCCTGAGTGCGTGTCAGCCCCTCTCCCCCGCACTCGGGGACACGCCTGGCCTGGGCCCTCGGGCGTAGCACCTCCAGAGAACAGACAGAACGGAAGTGTGGGAAAGAAGGCAGGGCGGCCACCCCCACCTGCCCAGTGCTCACCACAGCCACCTCGACTGCGCTGGCCCCGGATGACGGCCGGTCACAGAGCAGCACCAGCAGGCGGTCGCGGGCCACTGCCCTTGTGGCCGGCAGGGCACGGATCCCGGAGCAGATGGCGCCCACAGTGGTGCCCTGGGCAGAGACAAGCGGCACACGAGTGGGATCCCGGGGGCCAGGGACCGAGGCTGCCCTGTAGACACGTGGCAGACCACAGCTCACAGCCCCACGAGGAGGAGGGCGGGGATGCAGGGATGCGGGGATGCGGGGATCCCAGAGGGAGCTGGCTTCCCAGTCCCCTCCTGCACCAACCACCAGCAGTCAAGGGGAACCTGGAGGCGCCCTCCCCACACCTGGTCCCCACTCGCTGCCAGAAGCAGCTCCACATGCAGGCGCGTGGCAGGCAGGGGCCCCACCCCGTCCTGAGCCAGTCTTCCCCGTCGGAACGAGGAAGTGTCGGGCCCCCCCCCCCCCCCCCCCCCCCGCCTTTGTCCTGCGGCTCCGTGAGGCCGGGCTCCCCGAGCGAGTGGGCCTTCTGCGTGGCCGCTCTGCAAGACGACAGCCTGGGGCTGTGCAGACGTCCCGCCTGCCGGGACCGCTCACCTGGGGCACTTGGTCACGATTGAAGTGCAAAGTGAGGCGCGCACAGTTGTTGTCCAGGTGGCTAGAGCGGGGCAAGCACAGGGTGCTGGGCGGCAGGGGCTCCTCGGCACCACACTCCCCCCAGGCCGCGCAGGGCGGCTGCAGGCACTGGCCGGGGGCCTTCTCTTGGCACTGCTGCCCCGGTGGGCACTGGGCACTCAGAGCATCGGGCCGGCCGGCCAGCAGGCAAGGCTTCCGCCCGCACCACACCTGGGTCAGGCAGGCACACAGAAGGACAGACACGCAGATGAGGACCCACAAACAGACACGGTCCCGTGCAGCAGCGAAAGACGAGGTGGGATCAGCAAGGCCCAGGGCTGCGCCTCGCCCGCCACAGCCTCCCAAGATGAACTCAGAACCAGAAAGGACCCCCACCAGAATGGGGAGCGCCCAAAGAAGGAAGAGGCCAGGCAAGGCCCATGCTGGGGGCTTCTGGAGCCTAAGCAGGGCCTCAGTTTCCCCAATTGCACAGCAAGAGGAAGGGCCTTCCTCCCAGGAGGCCCAGCAGAGGTGAGGAGGACGCTCTCCACAGCCCAGTACCAGCGCACCGGTCTCACGGGCCGAATATCAGTGTCAGAGTGGCATCGGGCCCCCGGGGCAGGGGTGCCGGGACACCGGCCGGGAAGCCCTGGGGACCCGCACCTTGCTGCAGTCCCGGCGGCCGTCCACACAGTGGCAGCTGTTGCAGTCCTCTACCCAGGAGCCCCCGTGCGGGAAGGGCACGCCCTGTGACCAGCAGGACCTCCCGAAGACAGTCACTGCGGGGAGAAGAGCCAGGGTCATCAGCAGGCCACCCCTGGGAGGCCAGGTCCTACCTGTGCCCCGACCTGGCATGACCCCACCAGGCGAGGTGCCCCCCACCTACCCTCCTGGCACCGTGGGCCGGCCCGGCCCGGCGGGCAGCTGCATCGATAGCCGTTGATCTCATCCACGCACGTGGCCCCATAGGCGCAAGGCGAGGACTGGCACTCGTCCACATCTGCAGGGCGAGTGGCCGGGCTCAGGAGGCAGCAGGGGGGCAGCACCCACACAGGCCCAGGGGACCCTCGGGCAGGGAGAGGAGCCCCCCGCCAGCTCGGGCCTCAGTCTGCCCTGTGGGGCCTCTGCATTGGGCGGGGCCCCGGCACCGGCACATCGGTCCGTGGCCCCTGTCGTCCTCCACCCGCCTGCAGGGAGCCGTCGCCTTGCAGAGCAGCCCCGGCTGCCAGCAGGGCCGAGCGCCACGAGACACGTGCAGCTGAGGCTCGCAAGGTGGGCAGAATGCGATCGCTCGTGCCGTCCTTCGGGCGCACGGATACTGACGGCCCCGCGCTCCCGACACCCCAGCCAGGCTGGAAGGAGCCCCCGGGCCGGGGCCCCACTGCCCCTACCCTCCCAGGCGCCCCAGGGCCCTCACTGATGCGGCAGTCGGGGCCCGCGAAGCCGGGAGCACACTCGCAGCGGAACCAGTTGACCCCATCAACGCAGACACCACCGTTGTAGCTGCAGGGGAGAGGGCGGGCGTCAAGGGGGCCCCCCCGGCAGGCCGAGCGCCCCTGGGCCAGCCAGCCTCCGGGGCCGCCACTCACCAAGGCAGGGGGTTGCAGTCATTGGTATCTGTGTTTGAGAAAAGAGAGGAAGGTTAGCGCGGCATCCCTCCCCCCAGCGCCCCTGTGCCAGGCCTGGGGGGCACCATCCACACCAGCCCACCAGCCGAGGCCGGCAGGTGGAGGGCGCTGGGCCAGGGCCACCCGTCCAGGAAGAGGTGCCACAAAAGAGCCTGTCCTGGAGAACGCCTCAGACGGGTGACGGAGCTGCCCGTAAGACGACAGACGCCAGGACACACGGGGATTGGGAGCAAGACTAAGGAGCTGGGAGTGGGAATCACAGGTGATGCTGTAGGTCCTGGGGTGCAGCAGGGCTTTGGGGCAAAGGTGGGCTCCCACCCCACCGGCCTCCGCCCGCTCCCCACAGCCCCCACCCACAAGCTCACTGTGCGTGCAGGTGCGGCCCTCCCAGCCGTCTCGACAGATGCAGGAGAACGAGTCCCCGCTGCCCACGCAGGTGCCCCCATTCATGCAGGGGTTGGGCAGGCAGCTGCTGTTCTCGGCTGCAAAGGAGGAAGAGAAGAGAACTTTCTCATCTGACCCCGGGCAGGTGGGGGGAGTCCGCTCAGGTCCCTGACCCCCCCAGGCCAGGCCTAGCCAGGAGCTGAGCCAGGGGTGGAGCCGGGAAGGGGGGAGGGCGCAGGGGCGGGGCCAGACGCAGAACCAGAGGCGGGGCCAAGGTCCAGCGCAGAGCCCCGCCTCCTCACCGATGTTGCAGGTGCTGCCCTTCCAGCCTGGGGGACAGGCGCAGCGGAAAGTGTCACCACTGTCATAGCACGTGCCACCATTGCTGCAAGTGTAGGCATCACACTGGAACTCGCCTGCGGGCACACGGGCCGCTCAGTGGGGGCGCCCAGAGTGGCGGGCAGACCCCAGCGCGGCAGGGGCTTGACGGGCACTCACGCGAGTGGCAGGTCTTGCCCTTCCAGCCGTCGTCACAGGCGCAGTAGAAGTCGTTGACCAGGTCGTAGCAGCGGCCGCGGCTGTGGCAGGGATCGGGAAGGCAGTCGTTGGGATCTGGGGGCGAGGACGCCGGTCAGCGGGGGTCGCCGGCGCTCAAAGAGGGGCAGGGAGGGCGTGGAGGTGTGGGGAGGCGGCCCGGGAGAGACAGAGGGGCGGGGGCGGGTCGGAGGCACTCGTGGAGCCCCACCGCACCCCACCCACAGGCGGCTTCTGGGCACCACTGAGTGAGCTGCCCAGACACTGGGAAGGCAGGTGGGGGTGGGGCGAGGGGGCGGGCTCACTCACTGGTGTCGCAGAGCTCGCCCTCCCAGCCGCTGGGGCAGAAGCAGCGGAATGCGTCCACCTCATCGATGCAAGTGCCCCCATTGCGGCACGGCTGCCCCAGGCAGTCATCGATGTCTGCGGGAGGGAGGCAGCGGTGAGGGGGGCTGTCCCTGCCGCCCAGCCCCGCCCCATGCTACCGGCAGCCACTCACTTTCATGGCAGTAGGTGCCTGTGAAGCCGCTGTCGCACATGCAGGAGAAGTTGCCCCCAGGTAGACTGACACAGTGTCCGTGGGGGCCACACACACCGGAAGGAGCCTTGCCCGCCACTCTGGACTCCGACTCAAACCCGCAGCCATCGATCACTGCAGCAGATGGGGTAAAGGTCAGTGCGCCCATCCCCCACCCTTCTCACAGGCCACAGCCCAGTCCCACCTGGGCCCCACCTCTGTAGGATCCGCTCCGCCCTACCACTGCAGGTCACGCCCCACCTCTGCAGGCCCCACCCCACCTCACCCCTCCCTCAAGTCCAACCCCTACGCCCACTTCTGTAGACCCTGCCCTACACACACCACCCTTGCAGGCCCATCCCTGCCCCCTACTTCTTCAGGCCCCGCCCCGCCCCTGCAGGCCTGTCCCAGCTCCCACCTCTGCAGGTCTCAACCCCTCCAACCTCACCCCCTATCTGCAGGCCCCGCCCCACCCCTCCCGCAGGTCCCACCCCGCACCCACCTCTACTGGATCCACCTTGCCCCGCCCCTGCAGACCCCACCCCACCTCTGCAGGCCCCGCCCGGGCACGACTCCCTGGGCACCGAACAGTTCTTGCCGCCCACGTCGTCAGGGCATGCGCAGTAATAGTCGCCCTCCAGGTTGTAGCAGCGAGCACCGTTCTGGCAGGGATTGGGCTCGCAGAAGTCTATGTCTACCTGTGGGGGGGGGGGGAGCATCTGTGGGGGCTGGACCCTCACCACCACCCCTCGCCTGGACCCACAGGCTGGGAGACAGCCAGGCCTCGTATCCCTCGGGAAAATCCTGGAGGCCCAGTCCCTGCTCAGCCTGCACACCCCGACGTCTGCTGCCCTAGCCTGCAGCACCGCCCATCGGACACTGTCCAGGCCAGTCAGCTGGACGGAAACACCTGCAGGCAGGCCACAGGCCCCTCCTACCGCCCTTGCCTCCAGGGCAGCCCGCTTCCTCTGCCTTGCCAGGCAGCATCCGGCTTCACCCCTCCCACTGGCAGGAAGGCCAGCTCCTGACCCCCTCCCCAACCGCCATAGCCACTCTGAGCCGAGTCTGTGGGGCTTTCCTCAAAGTGTCATCACCGGGCTGCACAGCCCCAGACAGACGTACCAGGGGCTCCAGGAGGCCCACCAGTCAGGAGCCCTGCCCCTGGCACCTCTGTAGCCCCAAAGGCCAGGGCAGGTCAGGGCAAGGCGGGCTCATGAGGTGCCAGGGGCACGGCTCCATATGACAGTGCGCACCCCCACGCCCTGGGGCACCCCATCCCACCCAGGGCTCCTCTGTCACACGAAGACCATTCCAGTCACAGTGAGAGGTAGATAGACAGAGAACCCGGGCTGGCCCCATCAGGAGGCACCTGTCAGGACAGGTAGTGAGCCTATGACCCTTCCCCTGTCCCCTCCCACCCAAGGCTCCCAAGCTGGGTCTCCATCTAGAACTACCCCCAGCCCAACTGTGGCCTGTCCTGCTCACTTGGGTGGCCTGGGGGTGATGGCATGTCCCCGAAAGCCCCTGGGCCATACGCGCCCCAGGCCTCACCTCGCAGAGCGGCCCTGAGGTGCCCTTGGAGCAGTGGCAGCGGAAGCTGTCCCCTAGGTCCTCACAGAGGCCACCATGGCAGGGGTTGCTGGCACACGAGTCCAGCTGCAGCTCACAGTGCCGGCCGCCGAAGCCCCGTGGGCACACACACTGGTAGCCGGTCGCCAGGTCCTGGGGCGGGGTGACGGTCAGCGGGCCTCCAGAGGCCGCCCCTACAGGGCAGCTCCTGCCAGCCTCCCCCCTCATGGGTGTGCATCTTACCTTGCAGATGCCACCGTGCTGACACTGCCCACGACAGTCCTTGATGTCTGGGGACAAGGTGCGGGGTCACGAGCAAGGTCCGACATCTCCCCAGCCCCGCCCACCTGGTGCCGCCCACCCCCCATACTGACTGATGTGGCAGTTGATGCCCTTCCAGCCCGGGACGCAATCACAGTAATAGCCACCAATCAGGTTTTTGCAAGAAAAAGCATTAAGGCACGGCTTCCCCTCACACTCATTGGCGTCTGTGAAGGAGACAAGGGGGAGCGAAGGGGCTCAGCCCCACCTGCCGCCACACCTGGCACCCGCAGCCCCAGCAGCACCAGCAGCCGCAGCCACATGCACAGAGCACAGTCCATGTCCGCGAGTGCCCCGTGGGGCCCTTACCCAGCTGGCAGGTGGCCCCCACCCACTGCTCAGGGCAGATGCACTCGAAGCCGTCCACCTGGTCCACGCAGGTGCCCCCGGCCGCACAAGGGTTGGAGGCGCACTCATCGATGTCTGCAGAGGGACGGAGGGAGCATGTGGGGCTGTGGGCCGGGGGGGCGGGGTCTGTGCGGGGAGGCGGGGCTGTGGGCCGGGTGGGGGGCGGGAGTCTGTGCGGGGAGGCAGAGACCCGGGCCCCGGAATTCCTGGCACTGTCACTCCTTGCCTGACTACCAGGCCCACAGCTACCGGCGCGGACTCAACCACCCCACCTCACCCCTAGAGTGCCACCCCATCCCCCCTCACAGATGCCCCCAGGTGCCAGGCGGGAGCCCCACACACCCAAGCAGGCACTCACCGAGCGCACAGGTGGGCCCGCTCCAGCCTGATGGGCAGTGGCATTCGAAGCCAGAGGGCACCTCGTGACAAGAGCCCCCGTTGGCACACGGGTTGGAGGCACAGGCGTGCTCGGCTGCACGGGGAGCCACAGGCCAAGGGTTGGTGGAGGACGGCAGCCCAGGCCCCCCAACCTTTATACAGGTGCTCCTCCCCACGGCCCCGAGGCCCCAGGGTGGATGTCAGGGGAGGCCTGCTGCACAGAGGCCAGAGAGGCGGGGCCTGCGAGATTCCCTGGGCACCGCGTGAAGCCAGTAGCTGGCCTCCAACGTACCCCGCTCACAGTTCTTCCCCGAGTAGCCGTCGGGGCAAGCGCAGTGGTACTGGTCGGGCTCGGCGTTGATGCACGTGCCCCCGTTGGTGCAAGGGTGGTGGCTGCCGCAGTAGTTCAGGTCTGGAGACAAGGGGAGGGTGCTCAGAGGACAGGCCCCCGCCCGCCCGGCCCACCTGGCTCACCCCGCCCGCCCGGCTACCTTTGTTGCAGAGCAGGCCGCCCCAGTTGGTCTCACAGTTGCACTGCCAGGGGTCCACGCAGCTGCCGTGGACACAGCCAGGGTACGGGACGCACTCATCACAGAACCGGCCCTGCCAGCCGTAGCCGCACCTGCGTTAGGCCAAGAGGCACGAGGCCTGGTGGGGAAGGGTGGACGCCAGGAGCTGTGGCCGTGGCCGCTGTGGAGGAGGCCTGGACGTGGGCACACAGTCACGCGGGCCACCCCCGGGGCTGGCGGCCGCAGCCTCTGAACCAGGGCAGGCCCCGCGCCAGGCAGGGGTCACAGCCCGCCAGCCCTCCCGCACTGTCACGGGCACGTCCCGGCCGCTGGCCTCGGATGGCCGGCCGCAGCTGCCCAGCCACTCCTCTATGAGCTATTTTGGGACTCGCCCCTGAGCCAGGCCCCAAGAGCAGGCGCCGAGAAAGGAAGGCCCTGCTGGTACCCCAGGAATGACAGCGCCAGCTCAAGCTCGCCAGGTGCCACCAAAGCTGGGCGGCACCCAGGGCTGAGCCAGCCAGCGGGACACCAGGGGAGAGCTCCAGGCTCAGTCCCCCACTTCTTGGCCTCGGGCACAGCATGTGACCTCCCCTGTAACTCAAGGGCAGTAACTTCTCTCTCCCAACAAAGCCCTATAGAAGGCCCATCTCACAGATGGGGGATACAGAGGCCCACAGGCTGCACAGAGCCAGCAGCCCCAGGCCACACTCAGGGATCCAGAGCAGTTCCTGATGCAGGAGGAGTCACCGGCATCCTGGCACATGGCCTAGAGAGGCTGTTGGCTCAAGGCCACCACCCCAAGGCCTAGCCCTGCCTTCAGCTACGGGCTGGTGTGGTCTCTGGGAAGTCCTTCAGGAGGAGAGGCAGGTGGCTGGGGCACAAAGGGCACCCAGGCCACCAGTGCAGTCCCATCCCAGGTATGGCCCTGCTAAAGCTGGGCCTGACTTGGGGGCACTGCCGGCAGGAGAGTGAGCCCGTCGTCCCTCAGTGCACCCTGGGGATCAGAAAGCTGCCCTCCAGACTCTGGACGGGCCCCTGGGGCCCCCCTCCTAGAACTGGAAGGTCCCGAGGAATGGCACAGTCATCTAGGCAATGTCTCCATGCTGGCACCTGCCGCGTGAGTTTATTTTTGTAAAGGAAGGAGCCGTGGTCTTTCCTGAGCCGCCCCTGAGCCCCACTGCCAAGGAATGCTGACGGGCTCAGTAGGCAAGTGAGGGGAAACCCAGGCTGGAAAGAGGGGCTCCGCTGTCCAGCCCCCCCCATAGCCAGGAAGGCCTGTGCGTGCATGGGCTACATGTCCTCACCCAGAATCTTCCCTGCAGGTGATGTGAGGGGCCAGGGCTGGGGGCAGGGCACCCGCCGGGAAGGACCCTGCATGTCCCGTGCTCTCGCGGCCCTGGGTGGGGCATCCTCACTAGGCCCCACCCTCCCCGGCTTCCCTGGCCTGAGGCTCCAGAGGCCCAGGGAGAGGGCAGGAAGGCCCAGCCATTCCCGTAGCATCCGGTGGGAGGGGGGGCTATGCTGAAACCCGAGTCCAGAGCCACCAGCAGCAGCTGGGCCTCACCTCACCTACTGCTCGGTGGCCACGGCCCACAGCAGCAGGGGGAGGGTGGGGAGATCCTCTTCTGGCCTCCGGCCCTGGCTGCCCACTCTCTGCCCACCAAAGGCTGTTGGCGCATCAAGGCAGTGCATGGCACCAGGAGGCAGCCCCGCTGTGCCCCTGCCCGTGGGCTGCTCTGCCCACGGTCCCCACGCTCACACCCATCACACAGGCAGCAGGGCAGGCCCTGCCACAGGCGGACAGCCAGCCGGGCACCCACCTCTGCCACCAGGATACGGCTCCAGGGGAGTGCCTACCCCCCAAGACAAGAACCCACCCTGGGTCACGCTCCCACCAGATGTCCCCTCACCCCTGCTCTGCCTGGAGGGAGGCCCACTCAACTGATCTGAGGTGCGGCAGTGCGGGTGACTGGGCAGGGAGCCCCTACCCTCCCTCCCCCTCCCCACAGTACCCCTCCACCACCCCCTACCCTCACCTGGACAGACTAGTTCCACCTCCCTGCCCTGGGATCTCCCGGGCTCTCCTCATGTCACCTCCCAGGCCAGAGCCCCACAGGACACACAGAGGGGTCACTCCCCTTTCTGTCTCCAGAGCCAGCCAGCTCCCAAACCCTGCCCTCCTGTGCAAACTCAACACCAGCTGACCAGGGGCGCCTGGGTGGCTCAGTCAGTTAAGTGTCTGGCTTCCGCTCAGGTCATGGTCTCACGGTTCATGGGTTCGAGCCCTGCGTTGGGCTCTGTGCTGACAGCTAGCTCAGAGCCTGGAGCCTGCTTCAGATTCTGTTTCTCCCTCTCTCTCTCTGACCCTCCCCTGCTTATACTGTCTCTCTCTCTCTCTCAAAAATAAAAAACACAAAATAAAATAAAATAAAAACACCCTGTGACCTGGGGAAGTCTCTTCCCTTCTCTGTGCTCAACGTCCTTGTCTGCAAAACATGAGTCACATCAGGCCCACCCCCAGAGTGAGGTCCTGGGGCCAGCAGCCCTGGGGTTGGGACAGAGCCACCCTTGCCCCTACCTGCTCGGCCCACAGCGGCCAGCCCCTCCCAAGAGCTCCCCGAGCGCATCCACCTGCCACCCCCCACCCCGGGCGCGTGCACCCTGGCGCCCACCCTCGCTCACACGCTGTACCAGGGCCCTGCCCTATGCCCTCCACCTTGCCCAAACCGCAGGCCCCAGGCCCATCAGCGGCCCTGCCCCCCACCCTTCTGCCCTTCCTTCACTACACCACAGACAACAGGCTCACCCATGACTCCTGCCTCCGGCCCCCCCACCCTGGCCAGACCCTGGTCAAGGTCTCCAGTACCTACCCCTGTCTGCAAGGCTGCTGGGATCTCTCACTCTCCTGGTGCCCCCACAACCCCCCAGCCCGTCCCATGTCACGTCCCGGTGCCGCCACAACCCCTCAGCTCGTCCCAAGTCACGACCCGGTGCCGCCACGACCCCAGCTCATCCCAAGTCATGACCTGGTGCCCCCAAGACCCCCCAGCCCGTCACGTCCCAGTGCCCCAGTGACCCCCCCCCAGCCTGTCCCATGTCATGCCCCAGTGCCCCAGTAACCCCCCAGCCCATCCCATGTCAGGCCTTGGTGACCCCACGATCCCCAGCCCATCCCATGTCACATGCCGGTGCCCCCACGACCCCTTAGCCCATCCCGTGTCACGTTCCGGTGCCCCAGTGACCCCCTAGCCCATCCTGTGTATTGGTCCCTGACCTCTTCTCTCCACCTGCTCCCCGCCACCCAGCTTTAGACCCCACACGAATGGCGGGCTCTCCACACCCATCCCTCTGCTTTGGTGGTGCTCCCGAGATGGAGGAGACACTGCCCCCAACATCACCTCCCTTTCTCTGCCTGGCTACTCTGCCCGAGGGCATGAGCTGGTGCCCTGTGTGCCCCCTGCACTGGGGGCAGCCGTCTCTGGGTGGCTCCTGGCCCCAAAGTTACATAGAATGGCCCCTTGCCCGAGGGTCCTGAGGAGCACACCCACCCAGGCTCAAAGACACACACAGGCTCTGTCCCTAGCATCCTGCTGGACCACCCCTGCCCAGCCAAGCACTCACCTGCACTCCCCGGGCACGGCGCAGCCCCCGTGGAGCAGGTTACACCCTTGCTTACACACGGCTGCGAACAGAGAGGACACAACAGGGGCCCGCTATGGTGAGGCCACCCCACAGCCCTCCCCCCAGGGGCCCCGTGGACCCCTGCCCAGCCCCTGCACCCTGCAGCCTTCTGCCCGGCACCCCCGTGGACCCCTGCCCGGCCCCCACCCCACAGCCTTCCACCCGGCGCCCCTGTGTACCCCTGTCTGGCCCCGGCACCTTGCAGCCCTCCACTCGGCACCCCCGTGGACCCCTGCCCGGCCCCCACCCCACAGCCCTCCGCCCGGCGCCCCTGTGTACCCCTGTCCGGCGCCGGCACCTTGCAGCCCTCCACCCGGCACCCCCCGTGGACCCCTGCCCAGCCCCTGCCCCACAGCCCTCTGCCAGGCAGCCCTGTAGACCCCTGCAGCCCCCTGCTGGGCACTGCCATGGACCTCTGACTAGCTCCCGCCCCCACAGCCCTCCACCCAGCACCCCCATAGACACTGCCTGCTGGGCTCCCACCCCACATAGACCCCTGCCCAGCACTCGCCCC
>NC_043708.1:430071-438359 GCF_006229205.1 Suricata suricatta | reverse complement strand
GCCCCCGCATCCCCCCGCCCGGCGCCGCCCGCGGGCCCCCGCCCCACAGCGCGCCCAGGGCGCCACGCACCCTCCTCGCACTCCTTGCCCATCCAGCCGTCCATGCAGGCCTTGTTGCCGTACTGGTCGCACGTGTAGTGGCCGAAGAAGTCGTCGCGCGGCCGGCAGAACTTGTTGCACGTGGCGCTGTAGTAGTTCTCGTCGCAGCGCACGCGGATCTGCAGCTCCAGGTGCGCCACGTGGCCGCTGAAGTGCAGGCTCTTCCAGCGGTCCTCGGGGTTGATCATGCCCGCGTGCGACACCCGCTCGATCAGCAGCTCCTCTGGGGGGCGGCAGAGTCAGCAGTGCGGGGGGGGGGGGGGGGGGGGGGGGGGGGGGGGGCGGGGGATGACAGCGCTGCAGGGGCCGGGCTGGCCGGGCTGCCCTGCCCCTCGGGGGTCGGGCCCCCATCCCCCCATCTGAATGCAAGGCTTCTCCCAGCCCGGCCGGAGACACACGTGGGTCCTGTGATCTGACAGCCAGGCCTCACTTCAAATTAAGCCACAGAGGGAGTGGGGGCACCTCACCCCTCCCACCACACTAACTAAGGGCCTGGGGAGCACTCCCGCCCTGGCCCCACCCGGGCATGGCCTCACTCCTCACACCCCACGGAGCCCATCTAGCCAAGGTGCCTGGCTGGCCCATCCCCACACCCACCAGGTCCCCACCAACCACTGCCCTAAGCCTGGCCCCTCTGGGCAGACTGGGCGCCCAAGGGCCCTCACACACAGGATCCATCCCAGCGATGGCCCCTGCCTGCTCCTCAGGCCCTCCTCGACCCCACCCTCTCTCTCCCCTTTGGAGTGGCTGGAGCCCCACTCACCCCACAGGCCGCCCCTGGTCCCGGCACCCCCGGCCTGTGCCCCGGCCTCCATCCTGGCCCAACAGTCCACCCTACACGTGGCGGCCTGGGCAATACCACCTCCAAGAAAAAGCCAGCATCCTCACGGGAGCCCACCCAGCCTCTGTGACCTGACCTTGGCTCCACTAACCCCGTCCCCCCCCCCCCCAGACACATGCTGCTCCTCCCGATTTGTCCTCGGAGAAGCCCTCTGCCCTGTCACCGTAAAGCCCACAGACCCCCACGCACAGGCTGGCCGGCCAGCGAACCCCACGTTCCAGGACACGCAGGCAGAGAGGCTCCCCAGGGCACCCGCGCCACCACGCGCCTGACACGGCCCCGGGGGGAACACGTGCATCAGGAGAACAGTACAGAAGTCGGGAGTGGGACCAGGGTCCGGGCATAGCCCTGCACATCACAAATGTGTCAGAGCTTCCTAGCAGCCAGGGCAAAGAGGGAAATAGTACACTAGATCCCTGGGGTACAGGTACACGGGCCTTTGTCCCCAGTAGGCAGGGGATCACGAATCCAGCCACATGCATCTGGCTAAAGGGGGTCAGCCTCCCTGTGTCCTGAGCGAGGCCCTGCAGGCAACCGCCCGGCCCAGCCGCCCAGCCCCCAGCAGACTCACCGTCCGGGGTGGTGACATTGTCCCAGTCCCAGGCCTCCACGATGAGGGTAAAGGAGCGCTGCAGACACAGGGCCAGGGGTCAGCTACCAGGCGGGACCCCACCCGACCGCATCCCAGCCCTGCTCCCCTCCCCTCCCCAGGGCCCCAACTCTGCCCCCGGGTCTGTCCAGGCTCCCCCCTCACACACCCTCCCCACCTCACTCCTCTGTTCTGGGGAGCAGCTCTGTGCCATATCTCAACAGACCCCAACATGACCAGGGGAGGGACGCTGCCCCTCCAGGCCAGCCACATCAGCCAGGTCAGCAGGGGGACAGGGCAGTGCGCTGAGGGCCGGCACAGCCCGCGTGAGCGGCCACAGACCAGGGTCCCACAGGCGGGAGCACCCTTGGGCACCTCACCGGGGCCCGCACAACGTGAAGTCCCGCAGAGAGCAGAAACTGGAGAGGGACGTGCCCTGCCACCACCCAGCCTGCCCTCCACCAGGCACACGGGGATGGAGGGCAGGGTGCACAGCACCCAAGGCCCCTGATGGGCCCAGGCTACCGCCAGGCCACACCAGGTCACAGTGCAATAGCACACAACCCACAAACCTGCCTCATCCAAAGAACAGAAGGGAGGGGCTCTGGCTGCACAGATGGGGAAACTGAGGCCCAGGGATTGCCCATGGATGCCACTCCCCACTGGCTCCTCCCAGGACCATCTGGCCCTCGCATCTCATGTGACGGGTAATGTCACCAAGTGAGCCCAGGGCCCACCCTCCCCACCAGAGTAAGCAGAGCCCGGAGCAGCGGGGCCCTCGTGCTGGGCAGGCCCGTGCTCCAGCAGCGGGGCAGGCCCGGCCCCTCCCGTGGCTCCCCAGTACACACCGCTCAGCCCTCTTCAGACCAGCCGTGAACATGCTGGCCACCCCTCCATCCGACCCTGGCTGCCCTGGGTTGGGGGCCCATGGCACAGAGCTGCGTCTGTGGCCACAGGCTGACAGCTTCCCTCCCAGGGAAGGGGACCAGAGAGGCCCGACTCTTCCCCACCCTCGGCACCCCCTACCTTCCCACCCTTGTGGTCTGGCTATGCCGGGGAACCCAGTACGCGGGCCGCTCCCTCAGCCTGGCAGCCCCCCTGCTGCTGCTCCAAGCCCTGGGCACACTCCGGCCACAGACCTGGGGACCCCAGCCTCCCTCTGACTGCTGCCTGCCACACCCAGCCACACCCACACGGCCGACTCTGCCCTGAGCGCAGCCCCCTGGGCACCCCAGGGTGCCTTACAGGACCTCACACCCACCCAGAAGCACAGACGGGAATCCAGGAGCCATCCTCCTCCTTCTAGAACATTCCTTGCCCACATTGGGGCTGTCACCAGGCTCTCAGTCTTGCATCTTGGAATCTCCCTTAAACCCACTCCCTACACCCACCACCAACCTCCATCAAGCCAGCTCCCTGCAGCCACTGGGGCCTCCACAGCCCCACCCACGGGAGCCCCGATGACCCCCAGGGCTCCATCCAGGTCTTCCCCAAGGCTCAGAGCCCTCCTGGGGCTCCCCCGGACTCCTGCCCTCCTCCCAACCACCCAGCCCCTGCTCTGCCTCCCCCTCAGCCTGCCTACCGTGCCCCTAGACCTTCGTACACACAGCTCCCTCCCCCTGCCTAAAATGCCACCCTCAGGCCGGCCTTCCCCTGGCCATCCCCACTCCTGGAGTCAGTCAGAACACTCCTTCCTGGGCCTCACTCCACTCATTCATCCATTCATTCGTTCATCCACGGAGCATGCGCCAGGCACGGACGGACCTGCTACTAGTGAATGAGTCAGCAGAGACCCAGGGGTGAGGTGCTGTTCTGCATCGGGGTCAGGGTAGGCCGTGGAAAGGGAGATGTTGGGATTGAGGCCACAGAAAATCAGGAGGCAGCCTGAGCAGGAAGAAGCACCTGGTAGGCCCTCGGGGCTGGGAGAGCAGGGGTGTGAACACGGGGTGTCTGGGTCAGGCTGCACTTGGTCCCAGACCCCTGGCTGAGCAAAATGGGTGGTTGCTGGGGGAGGGCAGTGAGGCCGGATGACACCCGGCTGTCTGGCCACTGTGCAGAGTGGGCTGTGGGCGGGGGGGGCGGGGGGGCCCGGGGCAGGGAGCTGCAGGCTGGGCACATGAGGACACGTGGGGGAGGGGCAAGCAGGGAGGGACCTGTGACCATCGTTGCAGATCACATCCACCGGCAGGGCGAGCACCTGGGCTCCAGGTGAGCAGGGGGCTCCTCCTGGGTCCCAGGAACCCCCCATCAGCCATGCAGGTAGGATTACCACCACCTTCGCCCGCGCCCAGGGCTCCAGTTACCTGCTCCCACAGGGATACATCCCGCCCGCCAGCTGGGCTCCCGACCCACGGACAGCAGGAAGTCATCCAGGGAGGACCTGAGCCAGCAGGCGGGATGGCCCCACACCTCCCCCAGGGCTGGGCCCCCAGCCTCCTCTCCTGCCACTGGGCTGGCTCCAAGACTCAGTTTCCCCAGTATGAATGCAACCTCTCATCCCCATGCTTCCTGACACATGCTTGTCCCCCGCCCCGTTCGACCTGGGCCAGGACAGGGTTTTGTCCCCAAATCCCCAGAGAAGAGGACAGCCAACAGGCCCAAGCCTCACGAGGTCCCGGTAGTTCCAGGGATGGGGCATGGACAATGAGGGCTGGGTGGTGGGAGCTGGGGCACAGGATGTCACTAGCAAGCAGTCCCTCCCCTGAGGCCAGCCCCACCTGGGCCACCTGCCTGCCTGGCTGAGAAGCCCAGGCAGCTAGCTGGACGGAGCCCCGCAGGCCCAGCCACACCCCTTCCAAAGGACTGCCCTGACCCGCCTGCACCACACAGGCAGACCCCAGGTCCGACCACCTGACTACCTCCTCCCCAGCCCAGACCCCCAAGGCCAAGGCCAAACCCTTCTTCTGACCCTCAGACAGTGCTAACAGGGCAGCAGCCCAACGGCGCAAAAATGGCACAGGGCAGACGAGGGACCTATGGACCACACCCCTTGGCCAAGAAGACCTAGCACTAGTTTCTTCCGCAGCATCCCCGCATCAGCAACCCAGCCCCCAACGGAGCCGGCGCCAGGAGCTCTAAGCACAGATACGTTTCCTGAAACCTGAGCTCTGGAGAGGCCCGGGCCTCTGCCGCCATTGTCCCTGAGGAGAGGGGGAGGGGGCTACCTCCCCCCAAGGCAAGGCAGGAGGAATGGACCACAGATCCGCCCCACACAGGAACTCGGACATCCACACTCCACACCTTGCTTGGGTGTGCCCCCAGCCGCAGCCCCTAGTCCCTCACTGTGAAGATAGCCAGCAGCCCAGGGTCTAGCCCAGGGTCTCTCCCAGTGCCTTGTCACATGGACCCTATGGGATCCCTGTAGCAAAGCCCACAACATGCTGATACTAGTCAGGCTTTGGTCACTTGGGGTCTGGGGACCTCAGCTCGCCTGGGGTCTAGGAAGGGGTACTTCCAGTCACCTGAGGTCTGGGGACTGGGACCTCAGGTCACCTGGGGTCTGGGGACAAGGACCCTAGATCACCTGGGGTCTGGGGACAGGGACCCTAGATCACCTGGGGTCTGGGGACAGGGACCCTAGATAACCTGGGGTCTGGGGACAGGGACCCTAGCTCAGGCCTGGAAATTAGAGATGCTGGCCATCCAACCTGACTCCCTCCCCTGTCAGGCCAGCCTACACCACACCCATGTCCAGATGCCACCGAGTAACTGGAAGAGGACCTAAAAACCACAGCCCTCCAGCATCCTGGTCACACACATCCCTGCCCCAACCCAGCCCCTCGAAGTCTAAGGACAAACCCCCTAGTTCATTTCTGAGCCCTCCACTGGCTGGTGTGGCCCCTCCAGGGTCTACCCTTCGCTTGGGCACTGAGAGCCCCACCCTGCTGCCCCCACACCAAAGCCTCAAACAAGACCCCTGACACCCAGCAGGTGACTGGGTGCAGAGCGGGGTGTGGCCTGCCCACCTCATTCAAGCAAGACCCTGGCCCCTCGGGGATGGTGTGGTAAGGCAGCCCCGGTGTGCTCCAGGGTGAGGGATGGGGCACATAGGCGGGATGGCATCTCACACCACCAAGGGCAGCCCCGGTACCCCTGGGCACAGACATCCTGAGCTGGAGATGTGCAGTCGACAAATTCCTGTGGCAGTTGGGCACGGCAGAGTCAGACCCTGTATTCACATCCTATCAGACCTAACTGGCCACGGGCCCTACACACAGCTGTGAGCGCAGCACGGACCCTCTGGGACACCGGCCTTCTGTGGGGAAGAGGAGACCAGGGAGGCCAGGGAGCCGGCCCGGGGCTTCCACAAGGCTGAGCGCTCAGGGCAGCCTTACAGCCCCGTCCCCCTCTGTGAGACCACATCATGGCCCCATTTCACACGTGGGCAGGCCAGGCGCCAGGTCCTGCTGTGGACCAAGAACTCAGGTGGCTACACTGTCAGGGTCGACCTGGGCCCATCGCCAGGAGCTGCCTCCCTGCACCCACAACTCATACAAGGAACACCCGTGGGTGGTGTTCTGGGGCCTCAAGTGCCAGAGCCCAGGCCGGGTAGGAAGCGGTGTGCCTCCTGCCAGCCCCTTGCTCAGGACAGGCCCCTCCACCAGCCAGCTCCTCTGAGCTCAGAACCCACAGGCCCCTCCAAGCCCTGCACTGGCTTCCAGCCACACCCAGAGACAGCACACACGTGCACGCACACACACACACGAACACACACACAACAGTCACACGTGACCAAACGTGGCCTCCATCCTGACTGCCACGGGCTGGGCTCCTGAGCTCCTGGGAGGCCAGTGGGAGACACAGGGCATCTGTGAGCCAGGTCACCTAGGCTCCCTCCTGGTCTACCCCCACCTCCCAAACCCAGGGCCCACCCCTCTCCAAACACGGGGCCCGACACCAACCTGGAACCACATGCTCAGGCACAGCGGCCGGCTCAGTATGCACGAGGGTTCAGGACAGGCCCAGGGCAGCTGGAGGGGGAGGGCATGCGGAGCCCAGACCAGCTCCCTGGCCTCCCATCTCCGGGGGCGTGGGCAGCTTCCCACACTCTCCCACGGTCAAGGCCCTCCTCGCAGCTCTACTCCAGGACACCCTACAGTCCTGGCCGGTCCTGGGCAGGGGCTTCCCCGCCCCCGCCGCAACCCTCACAGATGAAGCCCAAACGTGGTTCCAAACGCGCCCCAGCTCATGGGACGGAACTGGGCTTGCAGCAAACCCAGGCCGCGGGGCTGCTGCCGGCAGAGCGGAAATACCAGGGTGCTGGCATCACCACACCAGCCACATACCCAGCAGCCAGGACACATTGCCGGCGGGGAACGGAGAGACAGAAGCCACCCCCCAAACACACAGCGACCCCGTGGCCCTGACCACCTGAGTGAGCCCCTCCTGAGCACCTGAGGGAGCCAGCATGGGGCAGGAGGAAAGGAAGTAAGCGATACCAAGACCCAGTACCCAGACTCCAGGGCTCCCTGCCCTGTCCCATCCCACCCCTGGCCAGCCCATGGGGCCAAGAGCCATGAGGGACACGCGTTGGCCCGCCACATTCCTCCAAGGCCTCCCTGCCCCCACCCCCACTGCTGCCAGCTCCAGCAGAAAACACATCCTCAGGTAGCGATTTGGAGCCACGCTGGCGCAGGCCCAAGCACAGATGACAGGCTGCGGGCCCTGCTCAGACCTGCCTGCTGCACCGCTGTGGGGGCGAGGGGGCTGGGCTTATTGCGACCGCCTGGAGCCCTCCATGCCTGCCCCTGCCTTCTCCAACAAGGACACATCTCCCACCCAAGGTCCCAAGGTCAAGGGAGACCCCAGAGGCCAGCCAGGGACTGGAGGGCAGGGCTCTGGCTAGAGGGGATCCCGGCAATCTCCCTCCTGTGCACGCAGGAGCTAAGAGGCAGAGATGTGGCAGCGGGGAAGGCCGCCTGGCCTACGACTAGGAGAAGGTGTCAGCACAAGGCTCAAAGCAGGGTGAGGCAGAAGGTCCAACCTTGGCCGGCTGGGCCTCATCCCCATGCCCCCATCTCTCCCAGAACCAGGGCACCAGGTGGACACTGATGCAGCCAGTGGTCTCCATCCAGAAGGTTGGGCCCTTGATCACAGCCCGGCACCCTGGTCCATCCCTCCCCGCTCCCAGGCCCTCTAGCAAGCCCACCCCAGCTGGCCCCCACTAGTTCCTGCACGCTGGGGTACCTCTCTGGGGTCTTCTCTCACTCCTGCCCCACCCAGGCCTGTGGCCTGGTAACCTGAGTGTGGGGGAGGGGGCAGGCTCTGCCTCAGGAAGTGGACCAACCACCTGGCGCATCGGGAGACCTCGGCTGGCCCACCTAGCTACTCAGGCACATCCCACTGTCCACCGCCCTAGAGCAGCCCCCAGGTTTGGGCCACATCTCTCTCAGCATTCCCAAGCCCTCGGTTCGGTCAGCCTACTCCCTCCCCCCACAAAGACCCCTTCAAAAGAAAAGAACAAACAACACCAAAAGCCCACAAACAGATGGTGCCAGGAAGATCCCAACACCAGGGCCACCATCTCTTCCCCGAGGTGGGGGGATGAGGGGGAGGTCCGGAGCCAGCAGCTGGAGGGCCCTGACAATCGCACATTGGGTCCTCCAGGGCCAGCCAGGGCTGCCCCCCACATCCACTCCCCCGGGCATCCAGGAAACAGCAGGGCGGGCGCAGGCTGGCCACGGGCCCGGGGCGGCTCCGCCAGGGCCTGCCCCAGACCAGCCCCAGCACGCGCAGCGCACATGCCTCCGCGGCCTGCCC
>NC_043708.1:418294-429971 GCF_006229205.1 Suricata suricatta | reverse complement strand
GCGGGGTGGGGCTGGGGGGCCAGGGGCGCAGGGCTTTAAAGGCGGCGGAGGGCGCTCCTGCCAGCGCCCAGACCCGGCGCGCGCCACGCCAGGCCCCCGGGCGGCGGGGGTTCCGTCACGCCTTCAGTGAACCCGGCATGCGGGGGCCGACGCCGCCAAGCGGCCTCCCCTCTCCCAAGCCCCGCCGGGTGTCAGGAGCCGGGGGTGGGGCGCCCCTGAGGTCACCGCCGAGGTCCCCTCCCATCAGTACGCCACCGCCGCGCTCCTCGCCGTCCCAGGGGAGAAGCCGCCTGCTGCACAAATCAGGGCTCTGCCCCCACGCAGGGCGGGCGCGGCCTGGGACCCTTCCTTGGGGAACGTCCCCATCCGCGCAGCCCCTACCGCCTCCACGCCGGCCGCAGGGGGCGCTGCTCCTCTCCGACGCCCCTGCCCTCCCGCCGCACGGCTCGCGGGTCGGGCAGCCAGGCAACAGATGCTCCGCACTGGGTGTAGGGGTCCGCGCTGGCGCAGGGGTCGCCAGGCCGCACTCTCGCCGAATGTCCCGGCCGGACCCTGGGCTGGGGCGGGGACACAGGGGGATGACCAGGGAATAAACGACGGTGGTGCACACTCTAAAGGCTGAGGTGAGAGCCGCCCAGAGAAGTTCCTCCTGCTGTCCTGGTCACCAGGTCCCCACGTCCCGCCCCTCCGTCATCACCGTGCTGCCCTCTGCCGGGGTAACCTCGCGCCGCCCCTCCCCACCACCCACCCGGGGTCAATACCGAGGGGTCCTTGTCTGTAAACAACAGCCCCCTCCAGCAAGCAAGGTCCCTTCCAGGGTGGGCAGTCATCTTGGCGGTTAGCGACCCGAGGTCCACAGGGGTCTTCCGACCCCACCCCCACAAAAACTGGGCTATCTTCTCAACTCTGGCTCCTCCAGCCAGTCTGTCCTGGGCCCCTGGGCTGGGAGTGCAGCCCCTGCCTGGAGGTAGTAATTGCTGTGGGGGTGGGGGAGGCCCGGAAGGCTTCCTGGGAGAAGAGGCTTTCAAGGGGGCCAGGGTGATGCCACTCAGCAGCCCCTCTAGGATGGGGGCGACAGGAGCAGCTGGAAGCCCCTGAAGGGATGGCCTGGCTCCGCTCTGAGCACCCATCCCTCGCTACCTGAGCCCGTCTGCTGGGAGAGGGGGCTGCCAAATAAGGGGGTGCAAACTGTGTTGGAGCTTTCCAGTTATTGCCTGTGGGGGAGAGGGTGATGGGGGGGCCTCCTTGTCTCTGCCTTGGCTCAGAAGCAGGCACCCACATACTCCTGGCCCCAAGACAAGTGAGAAGACCCCACACACACACAGCTCCAGGGGCCCAGGGTTCCATCCCTGCCCATCCCTGTCCATGCCCACTGCCCCACTATCCAGGAAAGTTCTGGATGCCTCTGCATTCAGCCAAGTGGTGAACCCTTGCAGAGCCCTGGTCCAGGCATGAACAGAGCTAGAATGACAAACTCAAAGGGTGAGGCAGGCGGGGCCAACTGGGCAGGGGGCCCACTAAGACCCAAAGGCAGATGAGTCAGCCAGGTGAGGAGCTGGGAACAGCATGTGCAAAGGACCTGGGGTGAGGGAGCCTGACCTGGGTGAAAGACTGTGAGAAAGACACAACGGCAGAGGCACAGCGGGTGAGGGGCATAGGTGAGGCTCCTGGTGGCAGTGAGAGCCGTGCTGCATGGGTTCTCTAGTCTTCTTCCTAAGACCAAGGGGCAGTCACAAAGAGCACCGAGTTGGGCCGGACTGCCCTGCAGAGACTTAGATTTTCACAGAGATCCCTGGCTGGGAGGGAGGGCCGGTGCAGTGGGGGTAAGGCCAGGACAGGGAGGGCCTGGACTGCTGGGGGGGGGGCTGGCAGCAGAAGGACTGGGGGGGGGGATTCCTAGGTAGTCCTAGGTAAATGATGGGCAGAACCCAGAGAACAACCCCCCACACATGCCCCTCCCTCACCCATCCCTGAAGCTTCCTGCTCACAGCCAGCAGCCGGAGGGCAGGGCAGCCGGGCCTAACGGAGCCGCAGGTTCCAGAAGCTGATTGGCATGGGCTCTTGCCGTGCTCAGAGCGGTCTCAGCTGAGAGGTGACAGTAGGGATGCGGAGGCCCCGGGGCCCCTCCAGCTAGCCAGCCCTGCCTTGTGGGCACAGAGCCCCAACCTGCCCTGCAAAGCTAGGGAGACAATGGCCTGGTCCCATCCACCTTCCTCCAGGCCTTTTGGGAGCAGGGCCTGGGTCTTGTCGTCCTGGCTCAGGGCAGCACATCAGGGTGGTCGCAGGGGGTCGGCAGACCCAGGGGGCCTGTGGGGGCCAGCTCCTCTCGCCCCTGCCCGGCATGCCACACCTGTGGGGTCCAGAGGCCTCCTTCCTCTCACTAGCCCCATTCTCCTGCTTTCCAGGGGCCTCAGCCCAGACTGAATTCCCAGGAGAGGTTCGAGTCATTAAGGTGGCCACTTCAGACAAGGGGTGGGCCTCAGAGGCTGCCGGGAGAGGGAGGAGTCCTCCCCCTTGGGGTCCTCCCCTTGGGAGTTTCTGCAGTCCCTGGGCTGGACGGCTGGGGATCCGATGGGGGCCAGGGTTTCTGCCTCCACCAGTGTGGGACCGGGCTGCCCTTCCTCTTCTGGGAAGACCCCATCCCTTCCCTGGGCCCACTGGAGCCCCCGCTCCGAGCTCCCCAATGCCAGGGGCTCTCGGGCATGCTGAGGTGGGTGCTGGACAAGGCGTAGAAAGTGTGGAGGCCCTTGACCGGGCAGGGGTGCTCAGGACCAGGCTAGGGTGCAGGCCGCCCAGAGTCTGGATACAGCCGGCTTGGCTCAGGAGTGAGCTGTGCTTCCGCCCCTGTTCTGTGGTGCTAAATATAGCGGCCAGGGAGGGGAGTTTCCGGTTACAGCCCCCCCCCCCCCCCCAGTGCCGGGAAATCGATGCCAGCTCCATTAGGCCTGGCAGCAGTGCCTGCTGACCTGCCCCATCAGGCTGAGGAGCAGAATGAGGGGCTGGACTGTGCCCAAGTCCAGGGGCCCTGTCCCTCACTGTCCCCTGCCACCTGCCACAGAGAGCCACCAGCCCCCCCATACCTGCCAGAGGCCCCTGAGGCAGTGCACAGTGCCTGCAGTCATCGAGGAGGGCGGTGGGGCTCTGGAGGTGGGCACCAGGCTGGGGGGGGGTTGGTTCTAGGCTGGGCAGAGCTCCCGCCCCGTGATCGTCCTCCAGATGCACCGAGGCCGGTGTGGCCCCGCCGGGCTCCTTGGGCCCCTCTGCCGCCTAGCCCTGCCAGCCCCCTCGATCACACACCACACACCTGAGGGCCTCTCCTCAGCAGCAGCACGTCAGCCCACTGGCTGGGCTTCCAGGAGGCCCCGCCTGGGTCACGGCCAGCATTTGCATACAGGTGATGCTGCTCCAGTGGACCCTCTGGGCACAGCCTCTCCAGGGCAGCCTCAATGCCAGGCCCAGGGCCTGTCTGCACTGTCCTGCTCGGTCCCATTGGGCTGAAGGCAGAGGCCCTCCATGTACGTTGCCTGCACGGGGTCACCTGGGGCAGGGCAGGGGGACCACAGGGGCTTGAGCGAGTGGCCCCCAGCTCGCAGTGGGGTCTCGGTGGCAATCAAAGGCAGGTCCCTCCTCAGCATCCTCCCCCATCCCAGCCTGAGGCCTAGTCCCAGGGGCTGGTCCGGAGCAAAGCTCCTTGCCACTCTGGCCTCTACCCGCCTGTGACAGCCACAGCCCCTGGATGCCTTGCCCTCCCCAAGCTGCCCACCACCCGTCACCCATGGCATCACCCTTGGTGGACCAGACAGCTTGGAGGGCTCTGGGGAAGGCCGGTCACCAACTTCAAAAGGGGTCAGGCTGGCCCTCACTCCAGGAGTGTCCCAGCCCTCGGACCTGGCCCCCATCCCCCTCCGATGGCCCCACAGCACCTGGACTGGGGTGACTGGCACACACTCTCCACTTTGGGCCCCAATCCATGCCCTACATAAGGAGCATCTACTGGGTGTGTGGCTGAGCGTGCACCGAGCTCTCCTGTGACTCCAAGTCTTTGAGGGTCACAGAGGCAGTTCATGCAGTCCTGGACCCTTAAGACAGGCCAGTGTGCAGGGCAGGGGTCCTTCTGGATTTACAGGCCACGCCACACACAGGCCAGCAGGCACCAACTCCAACTGCCCAGGCGGCGCAGGGAGTCCCAGAGGCGCTAGACCCAGATCCCGAGCAGCCCCCGTTTCGGGCTCCCAGAGAGGGCAAGGCGCTGGGTGCACATGCTTCAAGGACAAACAGCCTGCGGCTCTGTCCCCACCTCCTCCTGATGGCCGACTCGGCCACCCCACAGCCCACCGCCCTGTCCTCCCTGAGCGCTCGGCCTGGCTGAGCCCCCACCTCAGGCCTGACCTTAGCCTTCTGCCGGCCACCAGCTGCCCTCAGCAGTCCCTGCCCTGCCTGCCGCCAGGGCCATCTCCTGGAGAGCCCGCCTTCCCAGCACCCCTCTGGGAGGATCCGCTGTCCCTCTACCTCCCCTGGCCTGCTGGTGGCCAGCGCTCAGAGCCAGCGGACACAGGCTGGAGTTACACAAGCCTTTATTTGGTCTGCAGAGCAGGTGGCCAGGACAACCTTGGTCTCGACCCCCTGGCATCTCACCGGGGACCTAGCCCAGGGGCCACAGCGCTGAGGAACCACGAGATGCCAAAGATGACACCGAGGGTCTTGGGGACAGCCGGGTCATCTGCGAAGGCCTGGGCGCCATCCAGGGGCAGGTGCACCACCTCGATGAGCTCGCCCTCCTCTGCCAGGCCCCCACCCGGGCCGCTCCGCTGGGAGTCCGTCACCTCTGCGTAGAACATGGTCTGGCTGGAGCCAGTCAGTCCCACACCAAACCTACGGGTTGAGACAGCATCTACTGAGCCACCCAACAGGCCTCACTGGACAGCACTCTGTCCCACGCCCCCCAGCCCTCCTTCTAGCCCCTCCAGGCCAGGGAGACCAAGCCGGCAGGCAGGACTCCAGGATGCGCCCCTGTACTCCCCAACCCCAGATCCCTGTGACCTCCGGGTGTAGCAGAAACCCGGCAGCACGCTGGGTGTCGCTTTGGCGATTCCTACATCACGTGGCAGAGATGGAAGGACTCTGCAGGTGTAACTAAGGGCCTTAATCAGATGACTTTCAGTTCATCAACAGAGATTATCTTGGTGGGTCTGACCTAATTAGGTGAGCTCTTCAGTGAAGATTTAGAAAGCAGAGATGTTGGAAATCAGAGAGATAAGCCTGTCCTGCAGGCCTTATAGATGGAGCAAGCTGCCATGTAAGAGGGCCACATGGTCCAGGCCTGCAGGTGGCCTCAGGGAGTGGACCGTGGTCCCTGGCCACCAGCCAGCCAGGAAATGGGGCCCTCGGTCACAGAGCCACAAGGAGCTGGATTCTGCCACAAGCGTATGTGCTGGGAGGGGGTCCCAAGCCCCAGATGAGCCCAGCCGACCCTGAGCACTGGACCCAGTTCCCAGCAAGCAGACTGCTGACCCACAGCAACTGCGAGGTTGTAAACGTGGGCTGACAGAAGCCGCCTGGCGTCGGCCACGTTCTGCAGTGCAGACGGCGGGCAGGCCGCTGCCCCCACTCACAGGAGCCCCTCGGCCAGGGCCTCCCTTCCCATCGGAGGCTCCAGGCTGGCTGGAAGCAAGGACCATCCTGGCGACCCGTGTGACCTGGCCTGTGAGAGCCCCCAACCCCAGCACCTATGGGACACCAGCTCCAGGCTGGGGACAGCACATGCTGAGGCAGCCAGGGCATGGAGAGGGGCGGAGAGGTGGCCACCGGGGGCGGGGGGGGGTGGTGGTAGCGGACACCCAGGGGAAGTGCAGAGGCCCAGCCCGGCAGGAACCCGCAGCCATGGTGACCGTCGCCTGCGAGGACAGGGTGGCAGTGGGGCCTGCCCGCCTCCCAGAACTGCAGGGGAAGGTCCCTGAGTGTGCAGGGGGGTGGGGGGACCAGGGGTGTCAGGCCAGCTGGATACCTGCAGAACGGAGGGCAGGGAGCACTGATGGGGCATCCGAGCCCCGCTCCCCAGGAGGGCGAGCCCCACCGGCGGGCCTCTCCCAGCCGCTGCCCCACCCCCGCCCCCCGCCTCTCAGCTGCTGGTCCTCTCACGACGGCCTGTTTGCAGGGGCGCCCAGCGCCTGAGCGTTTGCGCCAGTCTGTGGGGTTTCCAGTCCCAGTTTCCGCCAACTTGTGAAGGAGGCAAGCAGAGCCTTTGACCTGGATCAAAAGCAATGTGCCCTTGGGCCTTGTCACCTGTGCCTGCAGGTGAGTGGCCTAGTTCACCTCCACAGAGAAGAGGCATGAACTCTCGGCTGTCTGTCCAGCCCTTAGGGTCCACAGGGGCAGCTGCCCTGACCTGTACTCCAGCCCCTTCAGCCCTGCCCACCTACAGCCACCCCTTGCCTCCAAAATGCAAGTCTTTACAATGCTGCTTGCTGCCTAGAGCCCTCCTTGGCTCCCCAGCACCCTCAGGGTCAGGCGATAGCCCTGCTCGTGAAAACACTGCAGCCGGGGCTCACCACACCCGGGGTCCCCCACCTTCCAGGATGCCTCACACCAGCTCAATGCCAGCCCCAGATCCCCTGCACCACCAGCACCAAGAGGGTCACCTGCAGATAACTGAGGCCTGCCCCCAGATGCAGACACTCAACCACTTGGCATCTTATGTTTGATGTGGTGGCTCCGAGTCCTGCCTCACTGCATCCGTGTGGCGGTCGGCTCCAGCCCCCAGCCCCCTAGGCCACAGAGATACCACGACAAAGCCCTGGGGCTCCTGAGGCCGAAGGGTCTGGCCCAACACGGAGCGGCCCCTGAAATGGGCTGAGGAGCAGAGGCCCCCCCCCCACCATCTGGAGACGGCTGCCAGGGGACAGGGTGCCACTGCTGAGACCGTCCTCCTGCTCCCCGACTTCACCAGGGTCAGGTCACTGCCCTCCTGGAGCACAGGTGGGATGGGCTTCACCCCAACATCCCATCGTGGAAGGACAGCCCCAGCTGCAGGCCGCGCAGGGAACACGGTGGGGGACACCCGGCTGCAGGCCACACCCCTTCCGCTCCCCAGCAGTGCTGGACCCCTGCCCCCCCAGCCTCATTCCTGAGGCCCTGTCTGACAACAGGTCCGTGACTCACCCCCACCCCCAGCGCCCAGTGCTTAATCCCACAGGAAGTAGAGGCATCTGTCAGCAGCAGCTGCTAGGGCCACAGGGCGGGGGCAGCGCAGGCTCCAGAGCTGCCCCGAGAGCCCCGGGTTCCGGCCCGGGTCACTGTCCCAGGTGCCTGCTGTCCAGCCTTCCCCAGCCCATGTGCCCGCTTGCACGCCCCTGAAGATGGGGCGCCCGCGGGCTCCCAGCCTGCCCACCCCCGGGCGCTGCTGACTAGAGGCCTGTGGGCCCCGCCCCACTCACTTGTAGGTGGCGACCCTGCGCAGGTCGGAGGGGGCCAGCCGGTAGCCACACTCCTCCCAGGCCTCCGCGCAGGCCGCTTCCTCCAGGGAGCGCCCCGGCTGGTCCACGAGGCCGGCGCACAGCTCGTAGGTCACCCCCGCCGCGCCGGGCAGCGCCACCTCCAGCTCCCGAGGTCCGTCCTGGTCCACGGCTGCCAGGGACCCAGGGAAGTGGCGTTCCACCTCGCCCATGTACACAGCTGGGGGTGGGGGGCATTGATCACGGTCACAGCCATGTAGTCCAGGGCTCCACAGGCCCCAGTCTAGGCCAGACCCCCTCACGGGGCGTTGGTTTCCCCTGAAGCCCCTCCCCACATCCACATTCTGATGCCATGGCCACAGTGGTTGAACGTCCCCCTGTAAGCTCTCCCCTCCCCTGACGGCCGGCCTCACCTGGCCGGAACTGCTTCACCAACACCAGGCTCTTCTGGGAAGAGTTGAACATGAGAATGGCCACACTGCGGGGGGGTGGGGGGGGCGTGGACAGAGCTCAGCACAGAAGCAACCCCCTCACCTCACCTCCCTGGGGCCCCTGGCTCCCAGTCCCCGTTCCCAGCATGCCCACCCCACCTCCTCTCCCCAACATCACTGGTCCCTTACCAGGATGGGAAGACTGAGGCCCAGGCAGGGCCAGGGTCACACAGTCAGGCTGGGACTCAGGCCCACTGTATTCCTACTGGCCGAATGGGGGCAAGGCGGGGGGGAAGGACATGCTGGCCAGCTGGGCAGGCCGGGGGTGGCAGCAGCTGAGGCCGGTGACTGACGGGACATGTGGCCCCTGCTGGCCAGCCACCCACCAGCCACACTCCTCCTGCCACACCACCGACCAGCCCACAGCCCTGATGTGCAGCGGCGGGCAAAGGCACCCACATGGCCTCTTCCATGTCCACGGGGGCCGGAGCCGGGAGCCAGAGGGAACAGAAGCAGGGGTGGGGCTCCAGGCCCCCAGGGTGCCGGTGTCCCGGCATGCAGCAGGCTGGGCTCTCACCTGTCATGTGTCTTCATGAAGTCCCAGGACTTCTGAGTACCATTCTGAAAGAGATGGGGCAGCGGTCGGGGTGGGGGGCCAAGAGGCTGCCGGCGTGGCCACAAGTGCCCCAGGCAGCTGGGAAGGCCAGACAGACCACTGCCCCAGCTCCTGCCCAGGAGACCCCCCCAAGGCCCACCGGGGGGGGGGGCCGCAGCAGGTGGGGGACGGGTAGCGAGTGGGCTCGCCGGGGAGGTCAGAGGTCAGCGACAGCCTGCTGCTGGTGGGGGTGGGGGGCAGGCAGAAAACCAGAGCAAATGGTGGAAAGGCACAGGCTGACCTCAAGTAGCTGCAAAGAGATGGACCCTGTCACCAAGTGGAGGAAGGACCATGGGGACTGGGGGGGATGGACAGCCAGGACGGGGCGGGGCCCCAGGGGACAGAGGTCGGTTTTTCACTGCTGCAGCTCCCTCAGGCGAGGGGACAGGGTGACAGGAAGGCAGGAGGGGCAGGCCACCTCCTTAGAGGACACCAGCACCCGAGCCAGGCGGGAGGCCGCACTACAGGATGGGGTGATGTAATGACAATGGCGGTGAACGCTGGGGGACAGCCCCTCCCCCAGCCCAGTGTCTGTCTTGGGCTGTCTCTCACACATCCTGTGGTCCTGCTGTTTTGTCAGTGGCCTCCATCATCCTGCTCCCCAGGCCTGGGCACCACGCCCCGAGGGGGCTCTCAGGGCTCCAGGCAGCCATCAGTGAACAGAGCAGGTGGTGCAGGGCCTACCGGGGGCAGCCAGGGGTGGGGGGTATGAGGGCCTGGAATCCTGCCAGCGGGACAACCTGGGCAGAGTGGATGACAGCCATCCCACTTGGCCCTGCCCACTCCCAAAGGGGCCTCTGCCAGTGGGGCAGGCCCTGGGACCCTGCCCCGAGGCTGCCCTCAGTCACTGGGTCGGCCCTAAGGCTCCACCAGAGCTGCAGGCCCCACCTCTGGGGCTCTGTCCAGGCCCTGAAGACACCAGGGACACAGAATGTGCAGCCAGGACCACAGGAGAGGGAGGACTTCTTGGAAGAGGTGACTGCACCAGGCCCCACAGAAATGAGGGTAGGGCATTCCAGGCAGAGGCCCCGATGCCGGCACAAGGGGAGCCGGGAAAATGAGTTTGAGCCCATCTAGAAGCAGAGGAGTCCTGGAGGATCAGCAGGGGCCTTTGTTTCCAAGGCAGTGGGAGGGCAGATGCCCCACAGTGCTCAGGTCGGGCTGCCGGGGAGGCCGTTGTGAGGCACCACCCCCAGGGGGCAAGCCTAGGCCTGCCTGCCATCTGGCCACCCCGGGGCCAGCCACCCACCCAGCACGGGCTCCAGAGGCCTGCTGTGTCCCCTGTCTCCCTCAGGATAAGGCCGTCTGTGCGAGTCGCGGGGACCCTCTCAGCTCAAGATTGAAATGTCTGTCAGACCATCAGGTCCAGCCAAGGAAGGATGCAAAGGACAGTCCAGGAGACCCAGGGAGGCCCAGCCAGCCCCTCCACAGAACTCCCGGACCCGCTCGTTGGGTCCTGGGCCTGGTTAATCTTCCAGGGGCCCTGGGAGGGAGGGACAGGACCTCAGAGCCACAAGGGGTGACCTGCCTCTGGTCGGTCTGTCTGGCCAGCATGTCTCCCCTGACCAGGGGCACTAATGACAAAGGGCTGCAGATGCCCCTCAGTGGCACACACGGCCCAGCCCAATGTCCCACAGCCTCCTGAAGGACCGCAGCTGTGGTTCCTGGGTCTGTGCCCATGACAGCCTCCGGCCTGCACTGGTTCTGCTCTGGTCACCAGCACCCATCAGTGGGAACTCATGGACCGGCTACCATGCTTCACAGATTGGCAGAGGGGCGCCTCGTGGGCTCAATCTGCAGAGTGTGCGACCCTTGATCTTGGGGTGTGAGTCCCAGCCCCACGCTGGGTGTAGAGATTACTTAAGAATAAAATCTTGGGGCGCCTGGGTGGCTCAGTCGGTTAAACGTCCGACATCGGCTCAGGTCATGATCTCATGGTCTGTGGGCTCAAGCCCCACGTTGGACTCTCAGCTGACAGCTCGGAGCCTGGAGCCTGCTTTGGATTCTGAGTCTCCCTCTTTCTCTGCCCCTCCCCTACTTGCACTCTTTCTCTCTGTCTCAAAAATTAATAAACTTTGAAAAAAAAGAATAAAATCTTAAGAGTCCCTGGGTGGCCCAGTCGGCTAAGCATCTGACTCGTGCTCTCAGCTCAGGTCATGATCTCAGGAGTGTGGGTTCAAGCCCCACATTGGGCTCTACAGTTAGAAAGAACTGGGGGAGACAGAACTGCAGCCGCAGGCCCCGGACCACCCTGTGCCTGCCCACTGCCTCCCAGAGCCTCAATACGCTGGGGGCTGCACAGCCGCAGCCAGGTACCCCCACCGTGAGTGTCAGTGCCAGGGAGGGCCATGACCTCCACGCCCCCTGTCCGTCACCTGCCCCCCTGCATCTGTCCCAGGCCAGCACTGCCAACTTGGGCCCATCCCAGGGATGGAGCCATAGGGCTGCGTGGGCGGCGCAGGTGAGCGGCAGGGGGCGGAGGGGCTCTCTCAGGCTGGAGGCTGAGGCTTTGCAGGGCTGGGGAGCAGAGGGCCTCCGAGAGGAAAGGCAGCTGCAAGCACAGGGCAGGCGGGGAGAGGAGCATGAAGACCGGGCCCAGCTGTGCCGACTCGGGGGCAAGAGGGCAGTCTTCATCTGCAAGGCGAGCGGGTGCCTGTGGACCCGAACCAGACCCGGCTCTCATTCGCCCCACAAATACTTCTCCTGAACCCGCTATTGGGGTGGACCCCAGGGTGTCTGTGGTCCTGCTCTTCTTGTGACAGATGGGAGGGAGAGGTAGGGGAAGGATGCCCGAGGGGCAGCCCGCCTGCGTGTTGAGCAGGTGGGGACTCTGAGGAGGCGCCCGCGGAAGGAAGCCTAGGTGGAGAGGCTCTCCAGTGCTCAGCCAACTCCCTGTCCTGCCTCCTCCCTCCCTCCACAACCCTACCTCCTCGGCCCAGAACGAAGACCTCCATCCCCAGGAGGCTTGCCCTGACCCCTGGGGCGCCCGACACGTCCCACCGCAGAGTGCGGCGGCCCTGCCAAGCCTCCTCGGAGGGATGAGTGGTCCCCAGAGGCGTCCTGACACGGACGCTCACCAGCGCTGGGAACTCGACTCGAACCGGAGCCGGGCGAAGAGCTGGGGAGCTCTGCGAGGCGCG
>NC_043708.1:406961-418194 GCF_006229205.1 Suricata suricatta | reverse complement strand
GGCGGGCGGCACCTGCAGGGGGTGGGGGGACCGCGCGGGTGGGGCGCTCCCCTTTCGGAGCGCCCTGGGAGCCCAGCCGGAAGGGCCAGCCAGGTGGACCCCGGCTGCGGCGCGCGGGCAGCCTAGGGTGCCGGCTGGCGGGCGTGGCCGGAGGGGACCTGCCGGACTCGGGACTTCGCGGTCCAGCTGTGGCAGGATGAGCCGAGCGGCTGTCCCAGCCCACGTGGGAGATTAGGTGGGGGCGACGGCGGGGTCAGGCCCCAGTGGGGGAGAGGCTGGCCCCTGAAGAGACCTGTCAGGGGTCGCAGCTGCCTGGTGGAGCCTGCGAGAAGAGGAAGGAAGGGGTCAGTCGGTCGCTGCGCCGGCGGCGGTGGGGGCCAGTGTAGCCATCTCCAGGGAGCCTGCTGGGCGGGAAGACAGAAGCTCTGGAAGGAGGGCAGGCAGAAGAGTCTGGGAAAGGGGCAGGACCAGGGCCGTGGCAGAGCCAGCTCCTCCCCTGCGGGCTTTTGGAGGGAGGGGAGCTGGCCTGGAGGCACTGCCCACCTGCCCCACTTGGGAGGAGCTTCCATTCCCTGTCCCAGAGCTGTCAGGGCCTCACCTCTGGAGCCTGCTGCCACCTCCATCCCCGGGAAGTCCCACGGTGCTGACACCCCACCTAGCTGTGGAAAGGCCCCGACAGCTGGACACCTTCCTTGGGCGTGAATCTGGGGACCCCTTCCAAATTTGCCCACTGCTTCGGCGGGGCCACTAAGGTCGGTGGGGTAGGGGAGCTGAGCCCTGCACCTGCTTTGATCTCTTAACTCTGGCCCCAGGGCTAACAGCCCAGGCGGGACTGGCCACCCGGCCCTGAACTTGCCTCGCAAGTCTTTATCCAAATTTTGCTGCATAGTGTAACAAGGCACCCCAACATTTCATGGCTCAAAGCACCCATTTGTTACTGGCTTGGTCCATGGTGGCCCCAGCCCAGAGGGCCGCTCTCCCTTGGAGTTTCTCTGCAGTTGTGGTCAGGAGGCCACACGGCCCAAAAACTTCAGGAGGCTTGGTGGGCTTGCATGACCCGGGCGGCTTCTTTGCCGTGTGTCTGCCCTTGGCTGGGCTAGCGGCCCGCCTCCTGCGTGTGTCCTTCCATGCGGCACGGTGGCCCCAGAGCACGGGGTTCTCTGACCACAGCCGCTCCCCTAGCATGTGGTCCGGAGGCCTCGCTTCCCATGACCCACCTCAGATGTCTTGCAGTCATTTCCACCACGTTCTGTGTCACAGACAAAGTCCGGGCCACCCGGGCTCCGGGGAAGGAGGCCTCACGGGGCTCTGGAGCTCCGGGCCCCCAGTCACCCTGCAGGGGCTTGCACCTCCGAGCCTTCGCTGGTGTCCTGGGGACAGAGAGACACACTAGGGCCCGTCCCAGAAGCTGCCCCACCCCACCCAGCAGCCAGGTGCGCCTCTCCTGCACACACTCGGGCCCCAGGGGCGCTCCCTCACTGGAACACAGGACGATCACAGGGCTGAGCCGGCATGGCCGGTGCCCAGGCCGAGGAGGGGCCACAGGGAGCTTTGGGAGCATCTGGGAAGACACAGCATCTCACTGTTTCCTTCACACTGGGGGGCGAGGCGAGTCACATTTTCATCACGCAAGTGACTTGTAGCCTAGACTACAGAATTTATGTCCCTTCAAAGTATCAGTGAGGTGCAGCCCCTGTGAAGTAGTGTGGCCGTCTGAGCCATTACGTACGCTCCTGGCTGCACAGCCAGAAGGCTCCGCGGCCCGTCCCTCCGCCAGCCCCGCTGACAGCCGCACCGGCACACCGGGTGCTCCCGCCAAACATCGTGGAGTCATAAGGAGTGACACTCGGAGCGCTGGTGATGGTGGCACATGGTGAAGGCCACTGAAGTGTATACACAGTGAAACAGTTAGTGTCATGTAGATTTCAGTTAAAAATTTTAAAACAGGAAAAACGTACCTGTAAAACAGCTCAAGATGTCTCCCTAGCCCCGTCACCCCACACGGCCTTCCCCTTAGTCCAGGACGTGGCCCTGCACCCTAAATGTGGACGTGGGGTTGGGAGGCCACGGGTGGGGGCGAGTCTCTCTGGTGAGGTGGGAGTCCAGCCAGATCCTGCAGAGCCCACCCTGTGCCAGGTGACCTGGAACCAGGGGTCCCTGGTAAGAGGGACTAGGCCAAGTACCCCCTCCATGCAGGGGGGCAGCCAAGGAGGCGCCCCTCCCAGAGACCTGGAGGAGGAGGAGGGGCCACGACGGAAAAGGTGCATCCCAAAGCCGCCCCTGTATTTGGGACTTGGTGTCCCAGAGGCCCTGTTGAGCCCCACCTAGAGGCTGAGCTGGTCCTGAGCCCTTGTGTCCGTGTCTCAGCGCCATGGACACCAAGGACCGCAAACCTGGCGACTTAAGACGGCACAGATTTATCGCCCTGCGGCTCTGAGGGCGGGGGCGTTGCCGGGGCTGCATTCCTTCTGGAGGCTCCGGAAGGGCACCTGCCCTGGCCATTTCTGCTTCTAGAGGCGCCCACGCCCCTTGGCCCTCTCCCTGGCTCTGCTCGCAGCTTTGCGCCGCCGCCTCCTCATAGGGACGCCGTGATTACCTGGGTCGCCCCGAGGATCCAGGCTTATCTCCCCTTCTCACTGAAGGACTTAGTCGTCCTGTGCCACGTAAGGTTCCACAGCCACGGTTCTGGGGCCCAGGGTGTGGATACAGGGAGCACTGCAGCGGGCAGTCCTGTGTCAGGGGGCCCTCGGGCAGCGGGGTGCCACCAGAGCTCCGGAAGGTCCTGCTCCTCGGCGCCGGCTGGGCGCTGGCTGCTGCCTCCCGTTCTCTGTAGGAGCAGAGCGGGCTCAGCGGCCGCACAGGGGTTCCCACGGGCTCCCTGGCGGCACCCGGCTGCCCTCAGGCCTTGCCCAGCAGCCTGGGCAGATACACAGGTGGACACTGGCTTCCTCCAAGGTTCGGCCTTTTCCTGCTGGGGGTGATGGGTAAGCCACAGTCCAGAAAGGTGAGGGTACTGTTCAGGGGTCCTGATATGAGACTCAGAATGGAGGTCAGGACCAGTTGTGAGGGCCAGATGGTGGGCCGACAGGAACACTGCAGCCAGGGCCCGGCATGTAGAGCAGGTGCACTGCTAATGTCTGGAGGGGCTGAGCCAGAGGACAGTCAGGGAGGGTCAGGTTCAGGGACATGGGCCTGGAAGCCCACCGACTCCCAGCAGGTGTGAGGATGAGGGGTGGGTGGAGCTCCAAGGAAGACAGTGTGGAGTTGTAGGGGTGTGGCTGGGCACCACACACAGAGGAGCCGTGATGCCTGAAGGCCGGGAGTAGGCGCCGCTGTGCCCACGTCACTCAGTGGTGCTGGTGGCCCATGTGTGCGCGCGTGTGCCCAAACCTCTGCGTCTCTGCGGCTGCGTGCGGAGCGCATCCGGGCGTGGATGGAGGCACTCCCGGGGAGCAGTGGGGGGAAAGGCACCGCAGCCCCGAGCCTGCTGGGCGCCTGGGGAAGCCTGTTTCTTCTTTTCAGGTCAGTTAGGAAGGACTTCTGGTGACGGCTATGAGTTTTGGCTTCGGGGTTTTGCTTAATTTTTATTTTATTATTGTTTTTTATTATTTTAGGGAGACAAAGAGGGAGAGAGAGGGAGGGAGGAAAAGTGCAAGCAGGGGTGGGGCAGAGGGAGAGAGAGTCTCAAGCAGCCTCCATGCTCAGTGTGGAGCCCAACACAGGTCTCAACCCTACAACCCTGGGACCATGACCTGAACCGAAATCCAGAGTCAGACGCTGAACCGACTGAGCCACCCAGGTGCCCGGCTGTTTGTGCACTTATGGGCTGAAGGCATTTCTTTTCTCCGACTACACGGTGTGTGTAATGCATTGGTTGGGCCGGGCTCAGCCACAAACAGGAGAGACGCCGGCAGGAGCTCAAACAGTGCGGGTCGACCATGTCACGTGAGAAGTCTGCGAGGAGGAGGCCCGAAGCCAGCGCTGTGCTCCGCCATGCACAGCGCGTCGCCCCCGCTCAAGCCGCCGTGGCCCCAGCATTGCCTGTGGCCCCGCGGCATCAGTGCTGGGGAGGGGCTTTGCCACTGGGAGGCAGCTCTTTCCGGAAGGCCCTGCCACCTCCCACTGTCTCCTGCCGCCACTTTCTTGGCGGTGCGTCCCTGTCTCCTGACACGATGTTTCAGCCTCGTGGGGCATTACATGCGGTCCCTGGTCCACACCCACTGTGCCGTTTCCTGTAACTCAGAGCCTCAGGGGCTCCGTCTGTGTCTGGGCAGGTGCGTTGTGGATGGAGGGGGCCCTGGTGTCGCTGTCCAGCCCCAGGTTTAGTATCCGGGTCTTTTCTCTGGCCTGAGCCTCGTGGACGGAGTGCACGCTGACCCTGCCCACTGGCCTGAGCCCGGAGCCTCCAGGGAGGCCAGACCCTCGGAGCAGGGCCGCCGCGCCGGGTCCCGCGCCGGCGCCACCGGCCTCACCGCTCTGCTGCCAAGGCACATCTTCGTGGCTGACGGCACGATCGCACCTCTTTGCTTTGCTTTTTTTTCTTAAAAATTAACCTCTGTATCATTAACCTTCACTTTTCCTTACAAATGCTAGAAGTGGGGTAAAACCAACAGGAGGGATTTGAGTCAGAATGGCCGCGGGGTCTGCGAGGACCTGGGAGGGCACATGGGCAGGCCTCCGCGCCCAGACCCAGCCCCTCCCGCACCCAGGTCCGCCGGGGTCTCTCCGGGGCGCCTCTGTGTGGCCTCCTGTCCGCCGCTGCTGGGGACACACACTCCTCTGCTGGGGATGCCTCGCTGCTGCTGGGGATGCCCCCCTGATCTTAGGGACTCCCCCCCTGTTGTTGGGGACACCCTCCCTGCTGTTGGGGACTCCCCGCCTGATATTGGGGACACCCCCTGCTGTTGTGGATGCCCCCCCTGTTGTTGGGGACTCCCCTCCATCAGTGTTGTGCTGCATCAGTGCCTGGGGAAGGGGCGTCACTGGTTTTCACACAGTTAAGTGTGAAGTGTGTTGTGCATGCAGGAGAAAGAATATAAAAAATCATTTTAAAGAAAAATAGCAAAGTAGACATGCAGGAGCCAGTTATGAAATAGCACTTTTTGGTTCCCTGGAAGCTGCTGGGGGCAACTGTCCCAGCAACGTAACTTCCTCCAGACGGTGTGTCCTGAGCCCTGGCTTTAGCATTCCCAGGCCACGCTCTCCTTGTTTTGACAAACAGCTCAGCAGAAGGCGCCCCGGGAGAGGGGGCCCTGCTGAGCCTGAGCAGCCAGGTGTGGCCTCAGCCCCCCGGTCAGTGCGCAGGGACACAGAGAGCCCACAGGCCCCCATGGTCAGGCCAGGCACCACGCACAGCCCAGAGGACAGGCTGCCCTGCATGTCTGCTTCTGATCTGCCAGGGTCCTAGCCCACCCTCAGGCGTAGGTCAGGCATGTGTCAGAACCGTTGCTCCTGGGGGAAGCCGTGTCCTCAGCTGCCCAATCTGGATGGCTGACCCTCACAAGGCACAGCTGCCCTGCAGACCTCTCTCCCCACAGCCTTGGGGCTCACTTCCTCAGGCTTATGTGAAGTGTCTGGGTCTGCATGCTGGACTTCTCTCTTCCTTTACACTCTTGTTTTCCTAGAGCAGGTCCTCAAAAGAGCACACATGACAGAGACAGTGTGACAGAATGTTCTTTAGTCCACCTCATACTCCAATGGTGGCTCAGCTGGGTATGGAATTCTAGGTTGGAATCACTTTCTACAGCACCAGGGGCAGTGGGCAGGCAGTGCACAGCTTCCTTGTCTGCCTCCCTTCCGTGTGGCTGCTTCTACTTCTGAAGGCATCCTGAGGCCTCTTTTGGGGCTCAAAACATATTGATTTGGAGAATGTGCCATTTGTACTAGAAAAGAGTGTGGCTCTATTTATTGCATTATCCAAATTATTCACATCTTTGCTTGTGGCTGCTTGAGCTATCTGTGTGCAGAGAGGAGTTAAAGCAGGTTGAGTGTCATCTGTGGCTTTCTGTTTTCTGAAGCTATGTTTGTAGTTGCGTATGTGTTACATTCTCTGATCTGTGAGTCATGTCACACATATTGATATTCCTTTTTGTCCTTTGTGATGCTATTCTTTTAAAATGGTTTTAACAGTCGATTTTATGTTTGGTATGTTTTACTACAATAAAAAAATATACACAATAAGACAACCAGAAACCATGTACTTCCAAACAGGAGAACACCACTGATGAGCAATGGCCCACACCTACTGTGCCCACAACTCAACAGCTGGTCCTCAGCAGATACATGGTCAGGGGCAAATGCTAGACAACTGCCAGGGAGGACCTGAGGATACTGAGATCTGAGAGATACATGAAGGAGTTACAACATGTGGGCCACGTGCAGGCCTTTATTAGACCGACTGTCCAGGAAACTGGAAACGGACTGGATACCAGCGTGCTGATGGCACTGTAATCCCTTTCTGGGAAATAGTCTCTTAGCAATACAAACTGAAATATGAAGCAATACCTAGGATTTGCTTCAGAACAACCAAGTGGGAGGAGGCTTGTCAGGGGGTGAGGACAAAAGGTGGGGGCCAGAGGTAGGAAGGATAGAGGAGGGAGGTCGGTATGACCTGGGTGGCAAGAAACTGAACTCCGCCCCCAGGGCCCCCTGTGCCCCGTGAAGGGCCTTTCCACCTGAGTTCTGTGTCTGTGACTTAGACAAAGCTCTGTTTTGTTCTCCTGGGAGGGAACTTGGTTGTGTTGTCCCTGCTCCCACTGCTGCCTCCTCCCTGACAGCGGTGCCCGGCTCTGCGTGCCTCCCTGTTCCAGAAGCCTTGCTGTGACCTTTCCTCGTTCCTGCTCAGGGGACACCTCCTGAGCCCGGCGTTTCAGCATCACTGGGACCTGTGTCTCCACTGGCTCTCTGAGACTTGGGCTCCTGCCTCTGGCTTCCTGTGCCCCCATCTTCAGTCTGCCGGTCTGTCCTGCCCAGAACAGCTGGGCCAGGTCACTCCTCCCCTCAGGCCAGGCTCCTCCTTGGCCTGGCCTTGCCAGCTGCGCCCCGGAGCCTGCCAGGCTGGGACTCAAGTGCTTGGGGCCAGGGGCTGGGGTCCTGCTCACTCCGAGGCCGCACGCCGCCCCTCCTGCTTGCTACCACCCTGCCTAAGGCCCCGACACCCACCTGGGGCCTGCCCTCCTGGCTGCCCGGCTTCCTCCGCCCTCCAGCCCAGGCGCTTGCCCCTCTACCACCGCTCCTACCTCTAACCTGGGGCTCAGTGATGGGTAGCACCGGGTCTGTGGTCCCTGCACCCCGAGATTCCCAGGGTCCTCACTGGGAACCTGCAGGATGTGAGAAGTGGGGCATCAGCTGTCCACAGCCCTTACCAGTGCTCCTCAGGGGCTCGTGGGAGCCCCCCAGCGCACCCGCCATTTTCTGGGTACAGTTGAGCTGAGATGTAAGCCACACCCCCGCCTTTACCCCAAGTGCCCCGTGTGGAACCTGATGTCAGGTCCAAGGGCAGCAACTGACCAAGTGGCCGGGGGTGGTGTCATGTGAGTGCCACGTGCCCCTCCGCTGCCCAACGGTGTCAGGGTCCCCCCAGGACAGAGTGGCTCATGAAGGCCACAGCCAAGCTGAATGGGGCCACAGCCCCTGGTCAGGTCTCAAAGGCTGCAGGGGGCACAGGGTGGGTCGGGGCGGCCCTCCTGGAGAGGGGGAAACAAGGTCGGGGTGGAGCCTGGACAGGACCCCGAGGCCCAGAGAGGGCGGAGAGCATGTGGGTGGCCGGCAGAATCCTGGCCCTGACTTCACTCAGGCTACAACCCAGGCTCCCGGGACTGGGGACTCAAGACGGGTTTGGGGCAGGTCCATGTTGCCCTGAGGCTGGTGGCTGCACCGTGGCCCCATATTCCCACCCTCGAGGCGCCCCTGGGTCTCAAAGGGAAACAGTTCGGCCGGGAGCCCCCAGAACGCGCAAGCCCCATCGCGGACCGTGCCCACCGGAAAGCACGAGCCGGGGAACAATGCCCTTCGTGTGACAGACTTTCCCTTGCTGGAGAAAATAGAGTCTCACAGAATGGCTATTTCCTGCATTTGTGCCTGGGCCTGAGGGGTGATTCACACAGAGACCTCCCACAAGAGGAGCCTCTGGCCAAGTCTGCTAGGGCTGGGTGCCCCTGGGGCCCTGCACCCCCCAGACCCCCAGGGCCTGGCAAGGTCCGCCAGCCATCCGTCCTCTGAGCTTCAGCCCGACCGTGTGCCGAGCGGCTGGAGCCCGACAGGTGGCAACAGGGCTGGGAGATGCCATAGGGGGCTTCCCGGAGGAGGGGGACCCGAGCGAAGGGCTAACAGCTGTGCAGGAACCAGCCACGGCGGGGGCGTGAGGAGAGCGTCTTGGGGAGCAGTGGGTCCCCGCCCCAGAGCAGTGGGGACAGGGTGCTGTGGGCTTGAGTACCTAGGGCAGGCCATGGGCACTGGGTGGGGGGGGCAGGCTCGAGAGAGGTGTGGCCACGGCACTGCCTGGGCCTCTTTCTACATCGTAGGGGAGGGGGCAGGGTGGCCTGGGGGACTTGGGAGGCTGAGCAGTGATGGCCTGTGAGGACCACCATGCTGGGTGCCAGGTGAAGGTGGCGCTGGGTGCTGGGTGACAAAGAGTCGTGAATGGCTCAGGCAGGCAGCCCCAGACCCTAGGGGATGTCAGACCTGCCCAGCGGGTGGGGACAGTCCCTCACAGTGGCTGGCGGAGCCTGAGGGCGCCCCCTGAGGCCTTTCCCTCATGGAGAAGAGGGCTGAGGGCATGACCTGGGCGGGGGAGGCCCTGCAGGGGAGGGGAGGGGCGGGCCGGGCAGCCGAGCACAGGGCCGGCAGGACAGATGCTGGTCAGGCTCACACTGAGCTGTTCTCCGGAACCACAGTAGGATGCTGCTCTCTGTCCACCTCCACCCTCAACCCCGGGCTTCGGCCTCTTCGGAGGGTCCTTTGCTGTCCCCTCCGTGCTGACACCTTCTCCAGGGCTCTCAGGCTGTCAGCGCGTCTCCTGACTATATTTTAACATTTTTATGGTCCCCAGGGCCAAAGGACCCACGTGTGCTCCAGCAGCCCAGCCACTATCCCTCCCTTTCCCGGGCCAGGCCCTGCTGACCACCCTCTGGTCTTCTCCTGGGGCTTCTGCAAACCCCCTCCCTCCCCCCACACACACCAAAAGCCACCACGGCCAGACCACTCCTCCCCTGGAGTTCTGGGTCCTTCCCCGGGGAACACCTTTCTCCCATCCCCTGCCGTCCCCCTTCAGGGCCCCTACAGTGCAGGGATAGTAGGACTGGCCACCTTGCTCTGGGTGACACACAGACCTTTCCTCGAGGTCCCTGACACCCGTGCCGGGCTGGCCCACATGGTCACATGGCGAGGCTCCGTTTGGAAATCCTGCTGCTGAGCCCGGGAGACACCCTCTGGACCACACGGCACTGGCTGCTCCCAGCCCTCCCAAGTGATGGAGTGCACAGCTCGAGGGGGCGTCTCCTCCCACCTCCCCTCTGCTCTCTGGGGGCGGGCACCCTGCGTGGGATTGGAGCTCTGCACACCCCTGTGGCCCATTCCTCCGTGTCCCTTGTGGCTCTGTCCCCCTATCCCTCCTCCATTCCATACCACTTGGTAGATGCCTTTTAGATGGGTTCAAGTTCAAGCCTCTCCTAGACCTTGTGACCTCCAGCTCCTAAGGCTAAGGCACTCGGGTGGCATGGCTCCCCTCTTTTCCGGGTGGGTGCCTGCTGCCCTTTGTAAGGCACCCCCTCAGTACCACAGCTGTGCCAGGCGCCCTCCGTCTGACACCTCGCTTCACTTGCACAAATCACCGTGTTACAGCTAAGGAGTTCAGAGGGGTGCAAGGCTTGCTCAGGGTCACAGGAGCACTGTCCCCGTGGGGACTCAGCCACATGGGGGCTGGGTGGCGCCCTTCTGCCAGCCCCTCTGGACTCGGACAGCAGCCTCCTGCCGCATTCAATCTCCAGGTTGCCCAACTGTCCGCTTGGTCCTCTTCCAAGCCTTCTGTTACTAACTTTTCATCAAGTTCTGCCATTGAAATGCCACAGTTTTTTCTCATTGAGTTGGATTGAGGTTGGGGGGCAGGAAGGGCAGTGCAGGCCACATGGGGGCTTCAGAGGAAGTGCAAGAGATCCCAGGACACTGGGGAGAGAGGCAGGATGGGGGCCGGTCAAGGAAGGCCCACTCCGCGTGGACAGCAGAGGAGGCCATGACCATCTGTGCCTTGACGGGCTTGGACAGGAGTGGTGAGTGCCAGTTCCCATCTCCCACCCAACCCGGAGGTCCCACTTCCAGCTGTGGGCGAGCATGTGATCATCGTCCAGCCCATCAGAGGGCTGGTGGGGGGCCCCAAGAAGACACCAGGCCCTCAGTGGGCGAGACTGCCCAGCAGAGCCCAGGGGAAGGCAGAATGGGAGGCCTGGCCCCTGGTGGGGCAGCACCTGGGCCTCAGTTTCCCTCACAACCCACCCCCTCCAGGTCACAGTCCAGTCGTCAGCCTGGAGTCCTGAGTGCACTCTCTCCTCCTGTAGAGGCAATGGGAGTTGGATTTCCATTCCATGGAATCCGAGTCCTGCCTTCAGCGGTTCCGAGCTTCTAGGAGCCAGTCATCCCCAGCCAGGGGTGGGAGAGGAGGGCAGGCCTGGGAGGGGCACCCCCTCTGCCTGAGGATATCCCTCAGGCTTCCTCTGCCTGCCCCCCCCCCCCCCCCCCCCCCGTCTCTACAGGATCTGATCTCATGAGCCCAGCCCCCACCATCACCTCCCCAGACGGGGACCTTCTGGCCCACCCACCCACCCGTAGACCGGCAGACTGAGACTCCGAAGAGTCTGAGTCCTGGCCAAGGCCCGGCATCTGTTCGCAGTCCCCCGACCCCCCACCCCCAAGCCCAGGGCGCCCCTTGGGGCAGGTAGCCGTCGCCTCTGACCCCGGGCTCGGGCGGCCTCAACGTCTGGGCCTCGGCTCGGAGCGTTTCCTGCCCTCCCGCCCCAGCCCGGCCCCACAGGAAGTGGCTGCCTCCCGAACAAAGGGGCCGGCGGACAATGGCCATTGAATTGGGCCGGGGCGCTCGCGCACTGACTGGCCGCCAGCTGCTCGCGCTGATAAGGCCCCGCTCCGCGGCGCCCGGCGCGGGGACTGACGCCCGGCCCGGCCCGGCCCGCACGGCCGGCCCCGTGCCGCCACCCGCCGGCCCCACCCGCCGCCCTGCCGACCC